>NW_024061589.1:0-110859 GCF_016432855.1 Salvelinus namaycush
AGAGAAGGAGAGAGCTGGAGAGAGCGTGGGAGTGAGGAGAGAGAGAAGGAGAGAGCTGGAGAAAGCGTGGGAGTGAGGAGAGAGAGAAGGAGAGAGCTGGAGAGAGCATGGGAGTGAGGAGAGCACTGCAGAGGATGGAAAAACACCTCTGTGTGTCACAGCTATTTTACACGCAGCATGCAGAGGGTTACATAACACAACAGAGATTAAAGACTTCTGAATGCCAAGAAAACAAGTACTAAAGGGTTACCCTCCTATATCTTTCTCTCATAGAACAGAACAGTGACCCTATTAAACAGAAAAGTACTCTTCCCGCGGTATTCAGCACTGCCAAAATACAAGTATCCTGTTTTTAAACCAGTCGCAATAGAACAAGATAATATTTGAGTGATCAATATCGATGTTCGAAAATGGCCCTGAATATTGTTACTTTAATACCTTTATAAAGTTGCCCGGGTTTTGTTCCATCCTCTCCTCTACCTATCAAGACACAACCAATAGGAAGAACCTTTTAGAAAATGGCCCACAGATGATCACAGTTCATTGTAACAGTATATGAGGTTTAAGCTCTGATTGCAAAGGTGTTTCAAACACACAAGTCCCTGTTTTTCTCCCTGGGTTTTATTCTCGTTGTTCATACTACTTGGTATTTAGTGGAGCCTCACACCCTTAAATCCCATTCCTTTATCCGCACCACTTTCTGGAGTCCACCAGAAATACAGTATTGTAATGCATTTATCAGTCTTTTCTATGGGCAGTCAGAAGAATATGGAACTCTGAAAGAACATTTTCAGACTTCCGATTTCCATTCTGTTGCCAATGTTCTCCTCTACAATTCAAGGCTCTCTCCACACAAACATTCTGAGCGAACAGCAATCTTACTTTGAGCCTGAGATAGATGGCAGGGACAGGGAGACAGGGAGAGAGGAGTTGATTATTATGCCATGAAGCATTGCATCTCTTTATCTCTGAAGACACTGCAATTTTATAACACGTTGAATAAAACATGAACTACTGCTGTCGCGCTAATTACATTTTCTTAATCTGTTAAAGACGTTTTGGTTAAGTTTGTGTTATTCTGTTTCTGTTTCTCTCTCTTATGCCTGTCTGTCTGTATTTCTCTCTCCTTCACTCTCTTTCTCTCTCTCTCTCTCTCTCTCTCTCTCTCTCTCTCTCTCTCTCTCTCTCTCTCTCTCTCTCTCTCTCTCTCTCCCTCTCTCTCTCTTTCTCTCTCTCTCTCTCTCTCTCTCTCTCTCTCTCTCTCTCTCTCTCTCCCTCTCTCTCTCTCTCTCTCTCTCTCTCCCTCTCTCTCTCTCTCTCTCCCTCTCTCTCTCTCTCTCTCTCTCTCTCTCTCTCTCTCCTCTCTCTCTCTCTCTCTCTCTCTCTCTCTCTCTCTCTCTCTCTCTCTCTCTCTCTCTCTCTCTCTCTCTCTCTCTCTCTCTCTCTCTCTCTCTCTCTCTCTCTCTCTCTCTCTCTCTCTCTCTCTCTCTCCCTCTCTCTCTCTCTCTCTCTCTCTCTCCCTCTCTCTCCCTCTCTTTCTCTCTCTCTCTCTCTCTCTCTCTCTCTCTCTCTCTCTCTCTCTCTCTCTCTCTCTCTCTCTCTCTCTCTCTCTCTCTCTCTCTCTCTCACACAGAATGATGCCAATTCCATGGAGGAAATTAAAATGTTTATCCGGAATGAAGTATTGCGGTTGTTTGAAGGTACAGCTGTTACGTCTGAATCCCAACTTGTTGTCGACCCAATTTATCCTTCAGGGGGTCCCTTTGTTTTCTCCTCACTCTTTTAAGGATTTCAGGATTTCTAAATCGGGGGGGAAATCTAAATTGGATATTGTTGCCTTAGTTCTTCAGGAAGTAAAAGAGTCCCAAGTAAGAGAATAGTTCATGCTGGGTGAAGGTATTGTATTGTTCTGCCACTGTGTTGTGATATTGAATTGCAGAGTGGTATGCAAGCCTCGGTTTAGTACATATCCTAACTAACTAATGAGCTACTGTATCACCTATTCTACCGTTTGATGTTTTCTGATACAGAATTTCAATTTGAGAGCTTGGGTCTGTAAGGTTCTGTCTGAGTTCTGGACATATCGTTGTTCTGTTCAATGTTTTCTACCTATATAGTAGTCTAAATAGCCCATGTTGTTAAATTCAAAATAATAAAATATAAAAACTGACACCATTCAAACCAATGAGGGTTTGGAACTTTAAAGCCAATTATCTCGGAATCATCTTTTTGCAGATAGAACCTTATAGTCACAAGCTCTTGAATTGTCTGTCACTTGCAGAGAGTGTTAGTATATTATCAAATCAAATGTTATTAGTCACATACGCCGAATACAACAGGTGTGGACCTTACAGTGAAATGCTTACTTAACCAAAAGTGCAGTTTAAAAAATACGGATAAGAATAAGACATAAAAGTAACACATCATTAAAGAGCAGCAGTAAAATAACAATAGTGAGAATATATTCAGGGGGGTACCGGTACAGAGTCAATGTGCGGGGACACCGGTTAGTTGAGGTAATATGTACATGTAGGTAGAGTTATTAAAGTGACTATGCATAGATGATAACAACAGAGAGTAGCAGTGGTGTAAAAGAGGGGGAGGGGGACCAATGCAAATAGTCTGGGTAGCCATTTGATTAGACGTTCAGAAGTCTTATGGCTTGTGGGTAGAAGCTGTTTAGAAGCCTCTTGGACCTAGACTTGGCCCTCCGGTACCGCTTGCCGTGCGGTAGCAGAGAGAACAGTCTATGAATAGGCTGGCTGGAGTCTTTGACAATTGTTAGGGCCTGGTATAGAGGTCCTGGATGGCAGGAAGCTTGGCCCAAGTGATGTACTGGGCCGTTCGCACTAACCTCTGAAGTGCCTTGCAGTCGGAGGCCAAGCAGTTGCCATACCAGGCAGTGATGCAACCAGTCAGGATGCTCTCGATGGTGCAGCTGTAGAACCTTTTGAGCATCTGAGGACCCATGCCAAATCTTTTCAGTCTCCTGAGGGGGAATAGGTTTTGTCATGCCCTCTTCACGACTGTCTTGGTGTGCTTGGACCATGTTAGTTTGTTGGTGATGTGGACACCAAGGAACTTGAAGCTCTCAACCTGCTCCACTGCAGCCCCATCGATGTGAATGGGGGCGTGCTCGGTCCTCTTTTTCCTGTAGTCCACAATCATCTCCTTTGTCTTGATCACGTTGAGGGAGAGGTTGTGGTCCTGGCACCACACTGCCAGTTCTCTGACCTCCTCCCTATAGGTTGTCTCATCGTTGTCGGTGATCAGGCCTACCACGTTGTGTCATCGGAAAACTTAATGATGGTGTTGGAGCCATGCCTGGCCGTGCAGTCATGAGTGAACAGGGAGTACAGGAGGGGATGAGCACGCACCCTTGAGGTGTCCCAGTGTTGAGGATCAGCGTGGCGGATGTGTCGTTACCTATCCTTCCCACCTGAGGCCAGCCCATCAGGAAGTCCAGGATCCAGTTGCAGACGGAGGTGTTTAGTCCCAGGGTCCTTAGCTTATTGATGAGCTTTGAGGGCACTATGGTGTTGAACGCTGAGCTGTAGTCAATGAATAGCATTCTCACATAGGTGTTCCTTTTGTCCAGGTGGGAAAGGACAGTGTGGAGTGCAATAGAGATTGCATCATCTGTCGATCTGTTTGGGCGGTATGCAAATTGGAGTGGGTTTAGGATTTCTGGGATAATGGTGTTGATGTGAGCCATGACCAGCCTTTCAAAGCACTTCATGGCCACAGATGTGAGTGCTACGGGTCGGTAGTCATTTAGGCAGGTTACCTTAGTGTTCATGGGCACAGGGACTATGGTGGTCTGCTTAAAACATGTTGGTATTACAGACTCGGACAGGGAGAGGTTGAAAATGTCATTGAAGACACTTGCCAGTTGGTCAGTGCATGCTCACAGTACACGTCCTGGTAATCTGCCTGGCCCCATGGCCTTGTGAATGTTGACCTGTTTAAAGGTCTTACACACATCGGCTGCAGAGAGCGTGATCATACAGTCTTCAAGAACAGCTGGTGCTCTCATGCATGTTTCAGTGTTATTTGCCTCGAAGCGAGCATAGAAGTAGTTTAGCTCGTCTGGTAGGCTTGTGTCACTGGGCAACTCTCGGCTGTGCTTCACTTTGTAATCTGTAATGGTTTGCAAGCCCTGCCACATCCGACGAGCATCAGAGCCGGTGTAGTACGATTCGATCTTTGTCCTGTATTGATGCTTTGCCTGTTTGATGGTTCGTCGGAGGGCATAGCGGGATTTCTTATGAGCTTCCAGGTTAGAGTCCCGCTCCTTGAAAGTGGCAGCTCTAGCCTTTAGCTCAGTGCGGATGTTGCCTGTAATCCATGGCTTCTGGTTGGGGTATGTACGTACGGTTACTGTGGGGACGACGTCGTCGATGCACTTATTGATGAAGCAAATGACTGATGTGGTATTCTCCTCAATTCCATCGGAGGAATCCCGGAACATATTCCAGTCTGTGCTAGCAAAACAGTCCTGTATCTTAGCATCTGCTTCATCTAACCACTTTTTTATTGATCTAGTCACTGGTGGTTCCTGCTTTAATTTTTGATTGTAGGCAGGAATCAGGAGGATAGAATTATGGTCAGATTTGCCAAATGGAGGGTTAGGGAGAGCTTTGTATGCGTCTCTTTGTGTGGAGTCAAGGTGGTCCAGAGTTGTTTTCCCTGGTTGTACATTTAACATGCTGATCGAAATTTTTGAAAACGGATTCAAGTTTCCCTGCGTTAAAGTCGCCGGGTATTAGGAGCGCTGCCTCTGGGTGAGCGTTTTCTTGTTTGCTTATGGCGGAATACAGCTCATTCAACGCTGTCTTAGTGCCAGCGTCAGTCTGTGGTGGTATGTAAACAGCTACAAAAAATACAGATAAACTCTCTAGGTAGGTAGTGTGGTCTACGGCTTATCATGAGATACACTTCCTCAGGCGAGCAATAGCTCGAGACTTCCTTAGATATTGTGCACCAGCTGTTATTTATAACCTGCCAGCTGTATGTTGATAGTGTCATCTTTCAGCCACGGCTCGGTGAAGCATAAGATATTACAGTTTTGAATGTCCCGTTGGTAGCTTAATCTTTCACGTAGGTCATCTATTTTATTCTCCAAAGATTGCACGTTTGCTATCAGAATGGAAGGAAGTGCAGGTTTATTAGATTGCCTACACATTCTCAGAAGGCAGCCCGCCCTTTAGCCCCTTTTTCTCTGCCTTTTCTTCACGCAAATCACGGGGATCTGGGCCTGTTCCCGAGAAGCAGTATATCGTTCACGTCGGGCTCGTCAGACTCGTTAAAGCAAAAAAAAGATTCTGCCAGTCCGTGGTGAGTAATCACGGTCCTGATGTCCAGAAGTTATTTTTCAGTCGTAAGAGACGGTAGCGGTACTTATTATGTACAAAATATGTAAAAAATTAAGTTACAAACAACGCAAATAAACAAACAAAAAAACACAATCGGTTGGGGACACGTAAAACGCCAGCCTTCTTCCCCGGCACCATTGTCACGTTCTGACCTTAGTTCCTTTTTTATGTCTTTATTTTAGTTTGGTCAGGGCGTGAGTTGGGGTGGGCATTCTATGTTGTTTTTTCTATGTTTTGTTCTGTACGTTATATTTCTATGTGTTTGGCCTAGTATGGTTCTCAATCAGAGGCAGGTGTCGATCGTTGTCTCTGATTGAGAATCATACTTAGGTAGCCTGTTTTCCCACTATGGGTTGTGGGTAGTTGTTTTCCGTTTTAGTGTTTTCACCATTCGGGACTGTTTCGGTTTTCATTTTGATTCTCTTGTTCTTTTTGTATTTTGTTTCATTCTCATTAAAAGTTATTATGGATACGTACCACGCTGCATTTTGGTCCTCCTCTCCTTCCACCAACGAAAGCCGTTACAACCATTGTTACAATGATACAGAATGTGAATTGTCTATCACTTGCAGAGAGTGTTGGTATTATTATGATACAGAATGTGAATTGTCTATCACTTGCAGACATTGTTGGTATTATTATGATACAGAATGTGAATTGTCTATCACTTGCAGACATTGTTGGTATTATTGTAATACAGAAATGTTATGTCACTCACCAGAGAGACTATCAAGCCATGCCATGCAGAAGACGCCGGCGGCCATTTTAGCGGCGCAGGTTCGACAGGGTTCTCCCGGTCCCCCTGGCAACGACGGATCCCCAGGGCCTCCAGGGGAAGAAGGCCCCCCCGGCCCTCAAGGTAAGAACCACAGGCTGCTAAAACCACTGGAGACATAAAGTAATGCTCCTCCACACTCTGTCTCACACCAGCATAATAGATCTACATCTGAATAGAATATAAGAAAATAAGTTCTACTCTACTCTACTCTATTCTTATTTTCTCTTCTCTTTTATACCCTTCTCTTCAATTGTCATCTCTTCTGCTCTACCCTAATCTACTCTGCTCTACTCTACTGTGCTCTACTCTATTCTGTTCTATTCTACTCTATTCTGTTCTATTCTACTCTAGTCTATTCTACTCTATTCTACTCTATTCTTCTTTTCTTTTCTTGTTTTCTTTTATACTACTCTTCTATTTTCATCTCATCTGCTCTGCTCTATTCTACTCTGCTCTGCTCTGCTCTACTCTACTGTGCTCTACTCTACTCTACTCTACTTTATTCTACTCTGTTCTACTCTACTCTATTCTACTCTATTCTATTCTACTCTACTCTACTCCTCTCCACTTCTCTCCACTCCACTTCTTTCCACTCCTATTCTCTCCTCTCCTCTCTTCTCCTCTCCACAACTCTCTACCACCTCTCTCCACTCCTCTCTACTCCTCTCCACTTCTCTCCACTCCTATTCTCTCCTCTCCTCTCTTCTCCTCTCTACCACCTCTCTCCACTCCTCTCCACTTCTCTCCACTCCTCTCTTCTCCACTCCACTCCTATCTTCTCCTCTCCACTCCTCTCTACCACCCCTCTCCTCTCCACTCCTCTCCACTCCTCTCCACTTCTCTCCACTCCTCTCCTCTCCACTTCCCTCCACTTCTCTCCACTCCACTCCTCTCCACTTCCCTCCACTCCACTTCGCTCCTCTCCACTCCTCTCTACTCTGACCACATCTGCTACACTATAACCTGACCTGAAGTAATACATAACAGCCTTTAATACAGGTCAAAGCTACTTTTTGAATGAAGGGAAGTTGTGTATGTGTGCAGGTGTATTCGTGGGTTATTACTGAGTTTGGTGGTGTACTTTAGCTCACCTGAGTACCTGCCTTCAAGCCAGTAGCAGGGGAGCTCAGGTCACTGAGTTGAAACAAAAAGGATCTTACAATCTAAATTGAATAAACAATGTAGCATCCAATACAGGCCCCGTAGTTCTGTGTTGTGATGGAGACAGAAGGAAGAGAAAAGTACTACTCTTTTAGGGAAGATGTGTTGCTGAAACAAGAGAGTGAAATAAAAAGTACTACTCTTTTAGGGAAGATGTGTTGCTGAAACAAGAGAGTGAGGAGAATTGGAAAATATATTTGCTTTCTTTCAGAGGTTGTTTGTGTGGATGTCTGGGGGATTCAATGAAAGTGAATGGACATTTCTGTGTTGTAAGGATTCGTAGGTATTTCTCTCCTGCTAGCCAGATATATCAATACAGACTGAAGGGACGAGATGGAGGGAAGGGGGTAAGGAAAGGAGGAGTGTGGTGCTGTTGGTGAACAACATAGCTGAGCCGTCTCTCTCTCTTTTTGTCTTTCTTTCTTTTTTTCTCTCTCTCTCTCGCTCTTTCTCTCTGTGATAATATGAAGACAAATGAAGAATTGGGCGGAGAATAAGAGAAAGTAATATCAGTTTGGACAGAAAAGAGCACCACGATTGATACCTCACTCCCCTCAACTCCACAAAAAACAAAGCTCTGGTAAAATGTAAAAGGAAAGGAGCGAGGGAGAGAGGGTGGACATCCTTTATCAAACCCTGGGCAACTCTCTGACTGCTCAGCTCACACAAACAACCTCCTTCATCAATAACGACTCTCTGACTGCTCAGCTCACACAAACCCACTCCTACATCAATAACAATTTGATTTGCTACCTCTATAAGACATTGAATAGAATTACCTAGCATGCTGCGCCCACTATGCAATCTCTTCTAGTTCCTCTTGTAAGAGCCATGCAGGTTCTAGTGATGAATTATATTGCTAAACATATAGGTGCTTTGCGGTTCCAATTAGATCCCGTTTGAGAGCCATGTTTATGAAGAGAGTCATCGATTGAACCCTTTTTGGTTCAATATAGTACCATCTCTTCTAGCAGTGTCATGTGTCCTAATGTGTTGGTCCTTATGTCTTAGAGGAGGGGGTGGGCAGCTCCAGTCCTCCAGGGCCTGATTGGTCTCACACTTCTTCTCCATCCCTGGCAAACACAGCTGATTAATCAACTTGCACTCTAAACTGAAGATCATGATTAGGTGATTATTGGAGTCAGGTGTGTTAGCTGGAGCTGGAGCGAAAACTGTGACACCGATCAGGCCCTCGAGGACTGGAATTGCCCCCCCCCCATCTTAGAGCAGGGGCGTCTAGCTACCTCACAGTGTTCCGTTTATCTAACTACCAGTGTTAACGTTGATACAGTGTAACTGACTACGAGTAAGATAATATGCGGCTGTCAACAATTACAATGTAACTACCAAGTGAATGTATTTAATCTACTGTGTCTAGACCATGTTTCCCAAACTCGGTCCTGGGGACCCAGCTGATTCAAATATTCAACTCATCATCAAGCTTTGATTATTTGTTTCAGCTGTGTAGTGCTTAGGGCATAAACCAAAACATGCCCCCCTTAGGGTCCCCAGGACCGAGTTTGGGAAACACTGGTCTAGGCTAATCGTATTCATCATATTAAGTAACACTCAGAATTCAACTGACCTGTTTCTATTGCTTTTATGGTTTTCCCTGTTTATTTGATATGATTCAATGTCCTGTCTGTTTGATGTGATATGATTCAATGTCCTGTCTGTTTTATGTGATATGCTTCAATGTCCTGTCTGTTTTATTTGATATGATTCAATGTCCTGTCTGTTTTATGTGATATGCTTCAATGTCCTGTCTGTTTTATGTGATATGCTTCAATGTCCTGTCTGTTTGATGTGATATGATTCAATGTCCTGTCTGTTTTATTTGATATGATTCAATGTCCTGTCTGTTTTATGTGATATGCTTAAATGTCCTGTCTGTTTGATGTGATATGATTCAATGTCCTGTCTGTTTTATTTGATATGATTCAATGTCCTGTCTGTTTTATTTGATAAGCTTCAATGCTTCAAAGTGGTTATAATCAAAAAGCAAATAATTATTATTTGTTGGGAAAATCAAGAGGAAAATGTTTGTCTCTTGGGGTAAATCGGAAAGAAATTCAACAACTTTTTAAGTCTGCCATTGTTGACTTGTGCCTCCTCTCCTCCACGCAACTGGGGAGAGAGAGAGAGGGAGGTAGAGAGGGAGGTAGAGAGGGAGCGAGAGAGGGAGAGAGAGAGGGAGAGAGTGAGGGAAGGAGAGAGAGAGAGAGGGAGAGAGAGAGGGAGAGAGTGAGGGAGAGAGAGAGAGAGGGAGGTAGAGAGGGAGGGAAGGAGAGAGAGGGAGGGAGGGAGGGAGGTAGAGAGGGAGGGAGAGAGAGAGGGAGAGAGTGAGAGAGAGGGAGAGAGGGAGAGAGAGAGTTTGGGCTAATATTTTCTCATTATGTCTGTCATCCTCCACTGGAGAGCATCTCTCCTCTGGAATATCCAATTTGACTTCCTCTCAAATGTGCCAAAATGAAGAGTTTATGAAGAAAAATAACCCCTCTGCTGGATTCACACTCTCTTCTTGACTCATGGTTTTGATATGACTTGGGGCTATGATCTGTCAAACTATTGAAGTACATCCATAGACATAGACCCATGGATACAGTCTCCAAATGATGTTAATTGTGGGGATGGGGGATTAGGGGGGTTGTAGATGTTCTTACATAACTTGCTCACTGTTTGATGTTATCGTTATTGGGTCATCTTTGCCATTTATTTCACATTTTTTGACTTATGTCACTATTTTTCTTGACCTCTGTCAATGCATTTTTAACTTTCATTGTATTTTATAAGACATTATTGGCTTTCTTCCCGTACACATGTACCATATTCAAGATTTATAAATCCATCATGCTTGTTTTACGTTGACATTTATTTGGCCGGTTTGCCATATTCCGATTGTGTATTACACCTTGCCATACATCTTGGGTTTGTTCATTGTTTTGTTTTGTTTTGTTTTATCTAATATATTCGATGCACTAAGCATTTGCACCTGCTATTTCAGAGAGAGTAAAAAAACACATAAAAGCTAATAAAACGAATACAGTCAGTAGCCAGCAGGTATGAATGCATTGATTGTATTGTAAAGCCGGTGTGAGGCAGGTGTGGATGCTTAGTGAATCAGCCACTAAGTACAGTCTACAGTTCCCTTTCCAGCATCTATGCAGTTTCTTAATCACTGTCATTTACACAGCAGTGTCCCCCTGGCTCTCTGTGCTGCTTTCTGTCGGTCAATGAAGCTGGGAAACACAATGCTGCTTGTCAATATATCTGTTGGATGTCAGTCCCCTCAGTGGATCAATACTTCATATCCTCTTCATTTCCCGTGGGCCTATGCAGTGGTTTGATGTTTTAAAGGTGAAATCTGTGATTTGTACAGCAATTATTATTTTTTTTACTTTAAAATTTATAATTTATAGCCATTGATTGCTAAAGAATATAAGTTATGAATGCCTCATGAGCTTAGTAGAACGTCTTACACCGTCAGTGTAATTGTAAACAAACACAGTGTAGCTTCAGAAGGTGGTTAAAACTATCATGTTGATCTCCTGGCTGGTCAGTTCCTGCATCCATAACTCGTCTAGGAATTTAAGAGTGGTTACATGTATTCAGCCACATCTCTCAGCTGTTATACCAACAAAAGTGGCGGGGCTGGAGCATCTGCTTTGTTGTTGTTTGAATTACGGACTACAGCTTTAAGGTACAGTGCTATTCTTTCCCATGGAATGCTACAGTATGCCAGCTCCCTGAGTGAGGGTTGGAGGTGCCGTGCGTGTCTGAAAGGAGACTCATTATAATCTGCTCTGTGTGGAATGTCTCTCACCAGGAATCCATTTCAGGGCATTCACAAGCCCTTTCTCTCTGAGATGTTCTCTGCCTTGTAAACAGCAGAGCATTTCACAGTTTCCCCTTTGGGCTTGGCTGGACGGCAGTGTACACACTGCTTGATACTTCTCTCAGTCAGTGTTTCTGATAGTTTCCCAACCAGCTCTCTGGACCTGAGACTCAGTTACTTTAAGGTGCATTTTGGGAGGAAATGGTGTGCGTCCCAAATGGCATCCTATTCCCTATATAGTGCACCACTTTTGACCAGAGCCCTATCAAAAGTAGTTCACTATATAGGGAATATGGGTGCCATTTTGGAGGCAGACCCTGTCTCCCTCCCTCCCCTCCAACCAACCAACCAACCAACCAGCTCTCTGGTTCTGGGGCTAAATTACTTTAAGATGCCTTTTGGATAAACCAGTCATCTAGCTCCTCAGCCCCTCTCACGTTTTGATATTGTTTGTGATCTACATTTGCTATTGCAGTGCTGTTCTATAGACTAGTTGTCCTATTCTCTCCAGTGCTTGTCATATTATGAACCTGTCTGCATGGAGAGATGACAGTTGCATTTGTGTACTGTATGTGTTTGTGAATTTGAGAATAGAGTACAAAACTTACCTGCCAGACTCTGGAATATGCTTTAATGTCTCTGTCCTGCTTGACCGGCCTCTGTCCTGCTGCATAATGTGCATGGGCTTGCTTTTACTGTGTTAAAAATCATCTGTTCAGAATTTAAAATGTAATAATGTATTGAGTATATGTCTAGTTATTCGTTCCCCGTCCCGTTGAAAGGATTTGAAGTAGACAGTGTTTGAGGGTGTAAATGGTTGGATGGCTTTTAGTTGGTTAAGGAGTTAGAATTGCTTGTTCAATTCATTACATTTTGGGGTCTACCTTTTTAAAGTGTGATGTGAAATTCCAGGCAGTGGAAGAAGCTACAGTACCACTTCTAGAGGCAGTTACAGTTCCACTTCTTCTAAACGGACCAAACGGTTTTCATGAAATACTGGCAGAAGGTTCAGGAAGTCAACTTCATCCCTTTTAACAAGGCTTCATGCTGATGCTTCTCAGAGCAAGCTTCTTCGTCAGAGCACTTTGTTGATATTAAATGATTGTTTCTCTCTTCCCGTTTCTCTACTAAGAACGTGATTGATCACACAGTGATCACCTTGTTCTGTTGATTCTCCTTCAGGAGGATCTCTGTTTGACTCCTGACTTTGACCCTCTTTGATTAAAACAGCATCTGCATTCCAAATGGTATCCTATTCCTTTTATAGTGCACTACTGTTGGCCATAGGGCTCTGGTCAAAACTAGTGCACTACTGTTGGCCATAGGGCTCTGGTCAAAACTAGTGTTCTACTGTTGGCCATAGGGCTCTGGTCAAAACTAGTGCACTACTGTTGGCCATAGGGCTCTGGTCAAAACTAGTGCACTACTGTTGGCCATAGGGCTCTGGTCAAAACTAGTGTTCTACTGTTGGCCATAGGGCTCTGGTCAAAACTAGTGCACTACTGTTGGCCATAGGGCTCTGGTCAAAACTAGTGTTCTACTGTTGGCCATAGGGCTCTGGTCAAAACTAGTGTTCTACTGTTGGCCATAGGGCTCTGGTCAAAACTAGTGTTCTACTGTTGGCCATAGGGCTCTGGTCAAAACTAGTGTTCTACTGTTGGCCATAGGGCTCTGGTCAAAACTAGTGTTCTACTGTTGGCCATAGGGCTCTGGTCAAAACTAGTGTTCTACTGTTGGCCATAGGGCTCTGGTCAAAACTAGTGTTCTACTGTTGGGCATATGGCTCTGGTCAAAACTAGTGCACTACTGTTGGCCATAGGGCTCTGGTCAAAACTAGTGTTCTACTGTTGGCCATAGGGCTCTGGTCAAAACTAGTGTTCTACTGTTGGCCATAGGGCTCTGGTCAAAACTAGTGTTCTACTGTTGGCCATAGGGCTCTGGTCAAAACTAGTGCACTACTGTTGGGCATATGGCTCTGGTCAAAACTAGTGTTCTACTGTTGGCCATAGGGCTCTGGTCAAAACTAGTGTTCTACTGTTGGCCATAGGGCTCTGGTCAAAACTAGTGTTCTACTGTTGGCCATAGGGCTCTGGTCAAAACTAGTGCACTACTGTTGGCCATAGGGCTCTGGTCAAAACTAGTGCACTACTGTTGGGCATAGGGCTCTGGTCAAAACTAGTGCACTACTGTTGGGCATATGGCTCTGGTCAAAACTAGTGCATTACTGTTGGCCATATGGCTCTGGTCAAAACTAGTGCACTACTGTTGGCCATATGGCTCTGGTCAAAACTAGTGCACTACTGTTGGCCATATGGCTCTGGTCAAAACTAGTGCACTACTGTTGGCCATATGGCTCTGGTCAAAACTAGTGTTCTACTGTTGGCCATATGGCTCTGGTCAAAACTAGTGTTCTACTGTTGGCCATAGGGCTCTGGTCAAAACTAGTGTTCTACTGTTGGCCATAGGGCTCTGGTCAAAACTAGTGTTCTACTGTTGGCCATAGGGCTCTGGTCAAAACTAGTGTTCTACTGTTGGCCATATGGCTCTGGTCAAAACTAGTGCACTCCTGTTAGCCATAGGGCTCTGGTCAAAACTAGTGCACTACTGTTGGCCATAGGGCTCTGGTCAAAACTAGTGCACTCCTGTTGGCCATAGGGCTCTGGTCAAAACTAGTGCACTCCTGTTGGCCATAGGGCTCTGGTCAAAACTAGTGCACTACTGTTGGCCATAGGGCTCTGGTCAAAACTAGTGCACTCCTGTTGGCCATAGGGCTCTGGTCAAAACTAGTGCACTACTGTTGGCCATAGGGCTCTGGTCAAAACTAGTGCACTACTGTTGGCCATAGGGCTCTGGTCAAAACTAGTGCACTACTGTTGGGCATATGGCTCTGGTCAAAACTAGTGTTCTACTGTTGGGCATATGGCTCTGGTCAAAACTAGTGCACTCCTGTTGGCCATAGGGCTCTGGTCAAAACTAGTGCACTACTGTTGGCCATAGGGCTCTGGTCAAAACTAGTGCACTACTGTTGGGCATATGGCTCTGGTCAAAACTAGTGTTCTACTGTTGGGCATATGGCTCTGGTCAAAACTAGTGTTCTACTGTTGGCCATAGGGCTCTGGTCAAAACTAGTGCACTACTGTTGGCCATAGGGCTCTGGTCAAAACTAGTGTTCTACTGTTGGCCATAGGGCTCTGGTCAAAACTAGTGCACTCCTGTTGGCCATAGGGCTCTGGTCAAAACTAGTGCACTACTGTTGGCCATAGGGCTCTGGTCAAAACTAGTGTTCTACTTCTGGGAATATGGTGCCATCTGGGATGCAGACAGCATCTTTGCTCTGTTTTGAATTCTTCAGAGTCTCTCGCTTGCAGTCAGGCAGGCAGCTCTCTTGCTGTCAGAAAGAGCCATGTCACCCCATGATGCCACACACTTCCAACACACACACACTTCCAACACACACACACACTTCCAACACACACACACTTCCAACACACACACACACTTCCAACACACACACACTTCCAACACACACACACACTTCCAACACACACACACTTCCAACACACACACACACTTCCAACACACACACACTTCCAACACACACACACACTTCCAACACACACACACTTCCAACACACACACACACTTCCAACACACACACACTTCCAACACAAACATACTTCCAACACACACACACATCCAACACACACACACTTCCAACACAAACATACTTCCAACACACACACACATCCAACACAAACACACTTCCAACACAAACACACTTCCAACACAAACACACACTTCCAACACACACACACTTCCAACACAAACATACTTCCAACACACACACACATCCAACACACACACACTTCCAACACAAACATACTTCCAACACACACACACATCCAACACACACACACTTCCAACACAAACATACTTCCAACACACACACACATCCAACACAAACACACTTCCAACACAAACACACTTCCAACACAAACACACTTCCAACACACACACACATCCAACACACACACACTTCCAACACACACACACTTCCAACACAAACATACTTCCAACACACACACACATCCAACACACACACACTTCCAACACAAACATACTTCCAACACACACACACATCCAACACAAACACACTTCCAACACAAACACACTTCCAACACAAACACACTTCCAATACACACACACATCCAATACACACACACATCCAACACAAACATACTTCCAACACACACACACATCCAACACACACACACTTCCAACACAAACACACTTCCAACACAAACACACTTCCAACACAAACACACTTCCAACACACACACACATCCAACACACACACACTTCCAACACAAACACACTTCCAACACAAACACACTTCCAACACACACACACATCCAACACACACACACTTCCAACACAAACACACTTCCAACACAAACACACTTCCAACACACACACACTTCCAACACACACACACTTCCAACACAAACACACTTCCAACACAAACACACTTCCAACACACACACACTTCCAACACACACACACTTCCAACACACACACACTTCCAACACAAACACACTTCCAACACAAACACACTTCCAACACAAACATACTTCCAACACAAACAAACTTCCAACACAAACACACTTCCAACACAAACACACTTCCAACACAAACACACTTCCAACACACACACACTTCCAACACACACACACTTCCAACACAAACACACTTCCAACACAAACACACTTCCAACACACACACACTTCCAACACACACACACTTCCAACACACACACACTTCCAACACAAACACACTTCCAACACAAACACACTTCCAACACAAACATACTTCCAACACAAACACACTTCCAACACAAACACACTTCCAACACAAACACACTTCCAACACAAACACACTTCCAACACAAACATACTTCCAACACAAACACACTTCCAACACAAACACACTTCCAACACACACACACTTCCAACACACACACACTTCCAACACACACACACACTTCCAACACACACACACTTCCAACACACACACACACTTCCAACACACACACACTTCCAACACACACACACACTTCCAACACACACACACTTCCAACACACACACACACTTCCAACACACACACACTTCCAACACACACACACACTTCCAACACACACACACTTCCAACACAAACATACTTCCAACACACACACACATCCAACACACACACACTTCCAACACAAACATACTTCCAACACACACACACATCCAACACAAACACACTTCCAACACAAACACACTTCCAACACAAACACACTTCCAACACACACACACATCCAACACACACACACTTCCAACACACACACACACTTCCAACACAAACATACTTCCAACACACACACACATCCAACACACACACACTTCCAACACAAACATACTTCCAACACACACACACATCCAACACAAACACACTTCCAACACAAACACACTTCCAACACACACACACTTCCAATACACACACACATCCAATACACACACACATCCAACACAAACATACTTCCAACACACACACACATCCAACACACACACACTTCCAACACAAACACACTTCCAACACAAACACACTTCCAACACAAACACACTTCCAACACACACACACATCCAACACACACACACTTCCAACACAAACACACTTCCAACACAAACACACTTCCAACACACACACACTTCCAACACACACACACTTCCAACACAAACACACTTCCAACACAAACACACTTCCAACACACACACACTTCCAACACACACACACTTCCAACACACACACACTTCCAACACAAACACACTTCCAACACAAACACACTTCCAACACAAACATACTTCCAACACAAACACACTTCCAACACAAACACACTTCCAACACAAACACACTTCCAACACAAACACACTTCCAACACAAACATACTTCCAACACAAACACACTTCCAACACAAACACACTTCCAACACACACACACTTCCAACACACACACACTTCCAACACAAACACACTTCCAACACAAACACACTTCCAACACACACACACTTCCAACACACACACACTTCCAACACACACACACTTCCAACACAAACACACTTCCAACACAAACACACTTCCAACACAAACATACTTCCAACACAAACACACTTCCAACACAAACACACTTCCAACACAAACACACTTCCAACACACACACACTTCCAACACACACACACTTCCAACACAAACACACTTCCAACACAAACACACTTCCAACACAAACACACTTCCAACACACACACACTTCCAACACAAACACACTTCCAACACACACACACTTCCAACACAAACACACATCCAACACAAACACACTTCCAACACAAACACACTTCCAACACACACACACTTCCAACACAGCCTCCGTTGGCTCGGTGTGATGATGCGTGTTTTGACAGCATGCCAGAAGACAGAGGCTGTATCTCAAACGGCACCCTAATCACTATATAGTATAATACTTTTGACCAGGACTCATCGGGGGGATCCAGTCAGAAGTAGTGCACTATGTAGGAGAATAGGGTGTCATTTGGGATACAGCGAGTGTATTATTATTTAATGACCTGGGATTTCTTTCTGAGCAACATATTTCTACATAAGCTGCAACTACTGTAGTAGTGGATACACCTCACATGAACAGTTACAGTAACTACTGTAGTAGTGGATACACCTCACCTGAACAGTTACAGTAACTACTGTAGTAGTGGATACACCTCACATGAACAGTTACAGTAACTACTGTAGTAGTGGATACACCTCACATGAACAGTTACAGTAACTACTGTAGTAGTGGATACACCTCACATGAACAGTTACAGTAACTACTGTAGTAGTGGATACACCTCACCTGAACAGTTACAGTAACTACTGTAGTAGTGGATACACCTCACATGAACAGTTACAGTAACTACTGTAGTAGTGGATACACCTCACATGAACAGTTACAGTAACTACTGTAGTAGTGGATACACCTCACATGAACAGTTACAGTAACTACTGTAGTAGTGGATACACCTCACATGAACAGTTACAATAACTACTGTAGTAGTGGATACACCTCACATGAACAGTTACAGTAACTACTGTAGTAGTGGATACACCTCACATGAACAGTTACAGTAACTACTGTAGTAGTGGATACGCCTCACATGAACAGTTACAGTAACTACTGTAGTAGTGGATACACCTCACATGAACAGTTACAATAACTACTGTAGTAGTGGATACACCTCACATGAACAGTTACAGTAACTACTGTAGTAGTGGATACACCTCACATGAACAGTTACAGTAACTACTGTAGTAGTGGATACGCCTCACATGAACAGTTACAGTAACTACTGTAGTAGTGGATACGCCTCACCTGAACAGTTACAGTAACTACTGTAGTAGTGGATACACCTCACATGAACAGTTACAGTAACTACTGTAGTAGTGGATACACCTCACATGAACAGTTACAGTAACTACTGTAGTAGTGGATACACCTCACATGAACAGTTACAGTAACTACTGTAGTAGTGGATACACCTCACATGAACAGTTACAATAACTACTGTAGTAGTGGATACACCTCACATGAACAGTTACAGTAACTACTGTAGTAGTGGATACACCTCACATGAACAGTTACAATAACTACTGTAGTAGTGGATACACCTCACATGAACAGTTACAGTAACTACTGTAGTAGTGGATACACCTCACATGAACAGTTACAGTAACTACTGTAGTAGTGGATACACCTCACATGAACAGTTACAATAACTACTGTAGTAGTGGATACACCTCACATGAACAGTTACAGTAACTACTGTAGTAGTGGATACACCTCACATGAACAGTTACAATAACTACTGTAGTAGTGGATACACCTCACATGAACAGTTACAGTAACTACTGTAGTAGTGGATACACCTCACATGAACAGTTACAGTAACTACTGTAGTAGTGGATACACCTCACATGAACAGTTACAGTAACTACTGTAGTAGTGGATACACCTCACATGAACAGTTACAGTAACTACTGTAGTAGTGGATACACCTCACATGAACAGTTACAGTAACTACTGTAGTAGTGGATACACCTCACATGAACAGTTACAGTAACTACTGTAGTAGTGGATACACCTCACATGAACAGTTACAGTAACTACTGTAGTAGTGGATACACCTCACATGAACAGTTACAGTAACTACTGTAGTAGTGGATACACCTCACATGAACAGTTACAATAACTACTGTAGTAGTGGATACACCTCACATGAACAGTTACAGTAACTACTGTAGTAGTGGATACATCTCACATGAACAGTTACAGTAACTACTGTAGTAGTGGATACACCTCACATGAACAGTTACAGTAACTACTGTAGTAGTGGATACACCTCACATGAACAGTTACAGTATTCAGATCTCCTGACATCAGTTGCCTTGATGAAATAGGCCATCGGGCTTCCTGGAAACCACATAGAGAGGAGTTGAAGGCCGTCTACAGGGTTGGGACTATTGTGTTGCTGTGATGTTGACAGGGACAGTCCAGTATTGAGATAGAGAACAGCACTGTTGGTACCAGATGTACACTAGAATATTCCGGCTGCGTAGAGTGGACATGAGATGACTTATTCCTCATCATAAACCACTCATCACAAACTCTTTATGCATAAACACCATGGTATTCATCTACCTCTGGTCCTGTTCTCCTATACCCTGGTCCCAGATCTGTCCATCTCGTTGTATAGCCAACTGGCATGGTGCTGTTTTTGGCATGACAATGACCATAACAGTTGGCAAGGCAACATAAACTGATCTGGAACCAGGCTACCTGTTGCCCTCCTATGGCTGGGAGTGCAGTCCAGTCTGCTGTCTTTGGCTGGGAGTCCAGTCCAGTCTGCTGTCTTAGGCTGGGAATCCAGTCCAGTCTGCTGTCTTTGGCTGGGAGTCCAGTCCAGTCTGTTGTCTTTGGCTGGGAGTCCAGTCCAGTCTGTTGTCTTAGGCTGGGAGTCCAGTCCAGTCTGGTCACTGTCTTGTGTTTCTTTCCAGGGTACAGAGGTCAGAAAGGAGAGAGGGGTCAGCTAGGTCTGGGGATACCAGGAGCTCCAGGTCTGGCAGGTCCACCAGGTAACAGCTAAACACCACACACACACACACACACACACACACACACACACACACACACACACACACACACACACACACACACACACACACACACACACACACACACACACACACACACACACACACTGCTTTGAAGAAGTGGTGAAATGATGCTAAGCCCTATAGCCATTGAAGGGAAATGGAATGTAAACTTGGAGCAACCCTTACATCATTGTGTTTAGTATGAAGTTATTTCATATTTACACATGAAACTGATGCTTTATGAAAGGGGAAAATACCAGTATACCATCATTGTACGGCTGTAGTTGTAGAATCCTACACTTACGTTGGGTAAAACTTTATTTCTTGAACCCTCCGTTATAAACTTGTTGTCCTCAGAGCACCATCGAAAATGACACCCTGGTCTCAATGGGCTCCCCTGATTAAATACAAGTCAAACATTCATTCAAATAAAAAGCTGACACCAGTGTCATGACTGTTTATAACCTCTGTTATGTCATGTTTATGACAGTGTTATGTCATGTTTATGACAGTGTAATGTCATGTTATGACAGTGTAATGTCATGGTTATGACAGTGTAATGTCATGGTTATGACAGTGTCATGTAGCCCTTATGAAGGAGGGTTCAAGTAAAGTGTAACCGCCAGCTCTAACATGGACATCAGTTCATCCTGAGGTCGTTTGATGTTTTCAGTTTAAAAACACTAGTAATTAGTAAGCCAGCAGAACCAATGAGCAGAGCTACTCATAATGACTGGCTCTCTTACACTGAGGTACCAAGCGGACACAAAACAATTAGTATATCATCACTGATAGGGCGGTTATAAAAGAAACATGCACTTAAATCTCTTATTTCCGTTTGATCAACTCTCTCACTTTTCAGCATGATCTCAGAGAGATTCTTCTCTGCGGGAAGCGAAGCAGCAACATCTTTCATTCTGATCTTCTTGTGCAGAACATGAACTTGTTATTGTGATCTGTATTGAGGAGGGTTTGTGTGTAAAGTATGCACGGCCCTGGGTGTATTCCTCTCCGTTTTAAGAGTTGCAGTTCGGCACATGAAAGCAGTTTTGTTGCTGACTAGATAATACTGTTCCCAGTAACACTGCTCCTCTGGTAACATCCTGTTTTCATTCATGGTTTATTTGATTGATTAAACAATCACCCAAATGGTTGTGTCCCAATAATCTCTACTTCCTCCTGAAGTTCACTACTCCCCACAAATGTGAAAGTGTTTTTGTCTGCAGGTGAACCTGGAAGCAGTATCCAGGGGCCACCGGGCCCTTCAGGTTCCCAGGGACCTCATGGTAAATGTGATCCCAGTGACTGTCTCCATCCATCCTCTCACTCCAGACGGAACGGCTAGGGCCCCCCCCCCCTCAACTGATAGGGGACCCTTCAACGAATAAGGGCCCTCTCAATGGCTAGGGCACAGGGGCCCCCTCCACCCATCCAGCCTCCGTCTGAGGGATCAGGGCGTGTGGAGCCTGATCCCTCAGACAGCTCATATCAGACAGACAGTTCCGTCCTTGTGGTCAGTTTTACATTGAAAACACTCATCCTCTGTTACTGCTTTACATGGGAAAGACTCACAACCAGAAATAGATCTCATCACACTGGAGTAGGATGAAATTGCCCATAGATGCTGATCTTGGGTCAGTTTTGCATTTCCCCCACTAATTGTTAAGGTTAGCATTGGGGGAGGGGAAGCTAATCCTAGATCTGTACCTAGTGGAAACTTCACCCTGGAGCGCTTACAACCGCCTTTCGGTTTTCATACGACCATAGAAGCATTGAAATTCAATTATTTGTTACTTTACCTTGATGGTTATTCTATTCATTTTAAATGTGTTATTATTGTCATTATAGCTACGATGATCATATGAAGTACTGTTTAATTTATTTCTTGTTGTCACACAACTCCCCTGCTGTGTCCTGATGCATTCCATATTAATTCACATTAAGTCTTTCGAGGCCGTAAATTAATTTGTTTCTTTAAATAATACTGTCGGGAGAAAACATTTTCTTCATGATTTGATAATGCTTGTTTATGGGGATAGCTATGCACACGTTTGGTCTCATTTGATATTATCGTTGTGTGTGTGTGAGCTGGTAAACAGGCAGTCTGAAATGTGTGTGTTTGTGTATGACTAATCAATATTCTTTGTGTGAACTGTTTATGCATACCAAAGTGAAGGAGGTTCATCTAACATGAAATATATTTATGAATATATATTAATATATGTTTCATCAATGAAGGGGATATTTGTGAAACGTGTTAGAATGAAGCTAGCTACATGATTTGATCCAGTTACATAACATAATGAATATCCTGTAGTGTAATTCATTACTAGAGCTTTGTTAATGAATTTTGTAAAGTTTTGAGAATGCTAAATATTCTGTGTTTCAAAAACTACCAGTCAGATATATTGCATGATACTGTTGTAATTGTAAAGGGATGGTCTGGTATCAAAACAGAATACTGGGTTCCTCTCTCGTCACACCCTACACTCTAGGTACTTTATGTCAGGCGTTACTCAGTGAGATCTCTCCACATACTCTACACCTCAACATGTAGTGTTCATAACAGACTAATTGAGTAGCCTGCTAGATTGGGTTCTGAGTTCTGATATTATTCAACAGGTAACATCGCCTGACTGTTGTCATATCTCAAGACAACCAGCACAACATGATCAAGGGTTAAATACTAGCTTAATGCCAACTGAATGTAGTTTGTGAAGGCTTGGTCAAGTTGACATTTCTTCCATGTACAGTTTGTGTGTAAGTGTGTATATTATGCTAATGTCGTATCACCTCGCGTTCACGTGAAGTTAGCCGCGAAGACTTCAATGTAGATTTCTTGCAGTCATACATATGGCTAACATGAAGTAGGACAGTTTCCTTTTATCCATGGTCTTGTCTCCAAAGAGGGCAGACAAATACATGTCAAATACTACAGCGATTGATTGAAATTGCCCAGTACAATGAAACCAATAGAATATTGTAGGATTGGAGATGTTGTTACACCGCTGCTCTTTTGGCAACATGGTCTCAGTAGAATATGTCATAAAAATTGTGCCATTTAATCATGTCACTTCTGTGGACGTATTACTAATATCTACATGGGAGTATACAGCTGGTTCATACATCAGAACTGTGTGTATGTCAGTCTACATGGGAGTATACAGCTGATTCCTCTATCAGAACTGTGTGTACATCAGTCTACATGGGAGTATACAGCTGATTCCTCCATCAGAACTGTGTGTACATCAGTCTACATGGGAGTATACAGCTGATTCCTCCATCAGAACTGGGTGCTATGTGTATATTTAGATTTTGAAGCCATAAGAGGTGATCTTTCTTATCCAATAAGTACACTGCAATATTTTACTTCTGACTTTTCTTTCTTTGTTTTCTTGGTGGGTCTTTACTTGAACTCTTATTTTCTGAAAGCGTTTTTATTTTGACAATATCTGTACATTACTGTTCAGATAGGTATTTCTCCCTCAACTGTTCGACCATGTAGCATTGTTTGTCACTGTATACATATATATTATGTTGGTGTGTCTTAAGACTGGAGTGGTTTTGTTATGTATTTGTTGTGTTTCTGATTGGAAAGTAATAAGCTAAGAATCACAGACATGAATGAAATATCTCTGTGTTCTTCCTTCACCAATGTTATCAGAATGCTCTCTCTGTCACTCAGGCCTCAATTCAATCTAACCTGCCCTTAGGTGTTTCATTTTGACCCAGTGACCTTTTTGTGAAAAGTCACCGTAAAAACACCCGGTAGACTGTCGTCATAGAGATCGATAAGATGTGTGTTTCCAGACGCATTCAGTAGTTAAACAAAGGTACTATTCAATAACTATATTATTGTCGTCTCCTAAACCCGACCCTAGGCAGTACTGGATACATTGTGGGAGGCAATGCGTCTGCCTTGGGAGACTAATACTAATGTAGGTTTGATTG
This sequence comes from Salvelinus namaycush, assembly GCF_016432855.1. Lineage (NCBI taxonomy): Eukaryota > Metazoa > Chordata > Actinopteri > Salmoniformes > Salmonidae > Salvelinus > Salvelinus namaycush. The sequence continues at coordinate 24,338 of NW_024061589.1, forward strand.
GATCTGGACCCTCAAAAAGGCAATTATTTAAGTTGGAGAAAGTACGTGGGTGGAGCTGACACTTTGTGATGTTTAAATTGTCTCTTTTGCCTTCTTTTATCGGTCTAAGGCACTGCATCACAGTGCTTGAGGCGTCACTACAGACCCGGTTTTGATCCCAGGCTGTGTCACAGCCGGCCGTGACCGGAAGACCCGTGAGGCGGCGCACAATTTGGCCCAGTGTTTTCTCCGACACATTGGGGTGGCTGGCTTCCGGGTTAAGCGAGCAGTGTGTCAAGAAGCAGTGCAGCTTGGCAGGGTTGTGTTTCGGAGGACACATGGCTCTAGACCTTCACCTCTCCCGAGTCCATACCGGAGTTGCAGTGAAGTGATGGGACAAGCCTGTAACTATCAATTGGATATGACGAAATTGGGGTTAAAAAGGGGTAAAAAATGTAAAACAATGTCACACTGCTGCGCTCCCATTTCTTTGAGTTGGAGATTTTCTCTTAGCATTTCAGAGCATCAAATTGATTGAGGGTCTTTGAAGATAACTTGGTGACAGTGGAGGCTGCTGAGGGGAAAACGGCTCATAATAATGGCTGGAACGGAACAAATGGAATGGCATCAAACACATGGAAACCATAGAAACCATATGTTTGATGTATTTGATACCGTTCCGCTCCAGTCATTACTATGAGACCGTCCTCCCCAATTAAGTTGCCACCAACCTCCTGTGCTTGGTGATATGTATGGCTCAGGTCATTATATGTCAATGAGGTAACTGCATATTCAACCCTTTGACTTTTACAGAAGAAGCTAATTGGTTAACAACATTGAGGCATTTCTTTATTTCCATGTCACACTGTTACTGCTTGCTCGTTTTGTTGGCATCTCAACGTGAACATTTTATGTGGCTAAATGATACTACCGGAAGTAAGGCACAAAGGCTGCGTTTACTCAGGAAGTCCAATTCTGATTCTTTTGCCCAATTATTGGCAAAAGATCTGATTGGCCCAAAAGACCAATATTACAGCAAAGGATTAGAATTGGCTGCCTGTGTAAACACAGCCATAGGCAGAATGACACAGAATATGGTGAGCTGTGTCTCATGTCCTTACTTCATTTGTGAGTGGACATGGCCCTCTAGTGTTCATTAGAAGATTGTTTGCTATATTGATTAACATTTTATTTAAAATAATGAATCCTCTGATGTGTTGTATTAACTTGTGCTAATTTCCACATTCCAACACCCGTCCTTAGAGGAATGATGATGGCTTGATGTGGTTAGTCTGTTAGCCTTGAAACCAAGCTGAGATGTACCCTTTCACCATTGTGGATTCCAGGCTCGTAGTATGTTTTGGTGTGTGTGTTTTCAGAGCAAACTCTCTTCAAGGAGATTGGTTAAAGGTCCAATGCAGCTGTTCTTATCTAAATATCAAATCACTTTTGGGTAACAATTAAGTACCTTATTGTGATTGTTTTCAATTAAAATGGTCAAAAAGAAACAAAAATTGCTTTTTAGCAAAGAGACATTTCGCAAGGAATAATTTTGCTAGGACTATATATATATATATATATTTGACTGCAGTGGGCCTTTAAGTCATAGTCATGAATGGTGTTTGACTGCAGTGGGCCTTTAAGTCATAGTCATGAATGGTTTTTGACTGCACTGGGCCTTTAAGTCATAGTCATGAATGGTTTTTGACTGCAGTGGGCCTTTAAGTCATAGTCATGAATGGTTTTTGACTGCACTGGGCCTTTAAGTCATAGTCATGAATGGTTTTTGACTGCACTGGGCCTTTAAGTCATAGTCATGAATGGTGTTTGACTGCAGTGGGCCTTTAAGTCATAGTCATGAATGGTTTTTGACTGCAGCGGGCCTTTAAGTCATAGTCATTAATGGTTTTTGACTGCAGTGGGCCTTTAAGTCATAGTCATGAATGGTGTTTGACTGCAGTGGGCCTTTAAGTCATAGTCATGAATGGTGTTTGACTGCAGTGGGCCTTTAAGTTATAGTCATGAATGGTTTTTGACTGCAGCGGGCCTTTAAGTCATAGTCATTAATGGTTTTTGACTGCAGTGGGCCTTTAAGTCATAGTCATGAATGTTTTTTGACTGCAGTGGGCCTTTAAGTCATAGTCATGAATGGTTTTTGACTGCAGTGGGCCTTTAAGTCATAGTCATGAATGTTTTTTGACTGCAGTGGGCCTTTAAGTCATAGTCATGAATGGTTTTTGACTGCAGTGGGCCTTTAAGTCATAGTCATGAATGGTTTTTGACTGCAGTGGGCCTTTAAGTCATAGTCATGAATGGTTTTTGACTGCAGCGGGCCTTTAAGTCATAGTCATGAATGGTTTTTGACTGCAGTGGGCCTTTAAGTCATAGTCATGAATGGTTTTTGACTGCAGTGGGCCTTTAAGTCATAGTCATGAATGGTTTTTACTGCATTGGGCCTTTAAGTCATTGTCATGAATGGTTTTCGACTGCAGTGGGCCTTTAAGTCATAGTCATGAATGTTTTTCCTCTTGTTATGTTGAGTTGCGGAAGCATGTGGTAATAGATGTTGTCATTTGAAAAAGAAATCAGCTTCAATGTTTATCCATTGAAGCTGATTGGTCAAGACAGTCATGAATGTTATTTTTCCTCTTGTAACATCCAAGATGACTGCCTTCGTATTGAAGCTGAAATATCAGTACATTGTTGTACACTTTAAAAGCAGCTTCCAGTCTCAGTACAAGTCCATTTATACTCTGAAACGTTACCATGAGTTCTAGGTTCACCTAATTGTCTGCTTCAGTATGGGTTCACCTCTAGGTTCACCTGCTAGTCTGCTTCACTATGGGTTCACCTCTCGGTTCACCTGCTAGTCTGCTTCACTATGGGTTCACCTCTAGGTTCACCTGCTAGTCTGCTTCACTATGGGTTCACCTCTAGGTTCACCTGCTAGTCTGCTTCACTATGGGTTCACCTCTAGGTTCACCTGATTGTCTACTTCGCTATGGGTTCACCTGATTGTCTGCTTCACTATGGGTTCACCTCTAGGTTCACCTGATTGTCTACTTCGCTGTGGGTTCACCTGATTGTCTGCTTCACTATGGGTTCACTTGATTTATTCTCTATTTTCTCTGCTATTTGTCCATGGTATTCCCTGAACGATAATGAACAATCTGTCCATACTGTAACGACCCTGGGTTTATAAGCGCGGATATCGACTCTGCAGCACGAGCATGCTTTTGCGGCACAGTCGATAGCGTGCTGGACTTCGGGCTAGAAGGTCGAAGACCTGCTCCCTGCCTGTTTCATTACATTGGTGTCAGAAGTGGGATGTGTGACACCAATGTAATGAAACAGGTAGGCAGGTCTCAAACCCTCGACCTTCTAGCCCGAAGTCCAGCGCGCTATCGACTGTGCTACAAAAGCATGCTCGTGCGGCAGAGTCGATATCCACGCTTATAAACCCAGGGTCGTTACACTTCCATAGTAGTAAAGCAAGGGGCCCTAGTTACCATGGCTGCTGCTGTGTAGCAGGGCTTATGAAAGGGATAGAAACAGAACAGCTCTACTAGCACTACCTACCTGGGTTGGGGTCAATTCCATGACAATGCTCTCATTTCAGGAAGTAAACTGAAATGGATTTCAATGACAATACATTTTATTTGTTTACTTCCTGAACTGGGGGGATTTAAATGGGATTAGCCCCAACCCTGCTACCTAACCTTGTTGCCTTCGGGAAAACACCTCTACGGTGTCCATATTAGGACAGCCTCAGTCTCATCGGGAGGTGTGTCTGTCCTAATATGGACACCGTACAAACACTTCAAAAGCTTCATACAGGGAAGTTTGTTCAACTCAACAACCGATTCATTTTCACTGTTCTATTATCTTCATGGTTTTCTGAACTTGTCAGTCAACACTTTGTGGAGAAGAAGACCTCTCCATGTATTTAGTATTTTCTTTTAACAGCGTGTTTTATCTCATTATCTTGGTAATTTATGTACTTTGTTATTTGTGTTTGAGTGTGATAATTGTTATTTTTAATTTGATGGTCTACCTCATCTGAGGCTATACGGCTATACTGTACACATACTAGTTTAGTCAGCGTGATGTTACACTCTAGCCTTACCACTATCCTACTACACTGCTACTTTAAAGCTAACGGTTTAAATTTACCTCAAGACTAAAATGCTAAACGTAATGGATAGAAAATGGTGTTCACTATAGGCCTATTGAATTGGTGCCAAGCTAGTCATCTTTTGTTGATCATTTTTGAAAACCTATACTTAGAAGTTGTGAACCACTGTTTGACCATATAGTATAGGTTGTACAGCAAGTTGAACATGTATGAAGTGAAATATTTTTCCAACAATTCTTTTGACTTTACAGCATTCTATGAAAACCCTGTTGGTTTTACACTCTGATTACCGATACCTGCCTTAAATCTGTACGACAATAATTTCTTACATTTCATGTGTTTTCTTTGCTTATAATGACCTACTCAGATTACACATTGGTGTGTCACTATCAAAATGTGAATACAATACGATATCTTGCTGAGTTTCTAAATTAGAATATCTGCTTTCTTGGTGCTCCTTATGCATTATTGATAAAGAGACGAAGAAAAGTCAAATTGGTGATTTGGATGATATTGTCATCACATATTTCCAGAAAGGTAGAATTTACTGAATATTTCTATGCATGGTCAATTCCTTAATTAACTGTCACATGTTTGTGTTATATGAAACTATGTTTTGAATACCAGATTGTCTATTATTTATGTCAATAAACTGATTCAAGAGCTTTATAAGATCATTTTTTATATTCTCTTCATCAAGGTTATGTTTTCTGAGAAGATATTGCTTATTCTGGGTATTCCAGCAGTACATTTGAGTACAATGTTTTAAAAACTTCCTGAGAGTTGGAAATACATTTTAAAACTGACCGCGGCATTGCTTTATTAGGAGTGAACAAAGTCACAGAAAAAAATACATTTGAGAATTTATTTGACATTTCTAGATCCTCCTCCTAGATATTTGTACAAACTGTGATGTCACCCTCAAATAGTATCGTTATCATCATCATATAATAAAATAGAAACAACTGACTTCCTTTTCTCCATCTCTCCAAACCCTGTGAGGAATTCACATAGAAATAGAATCGCATTGGAATTGCCATTCTAGTGACTTCATTTCTATGGCTGACATAGTACTCAACAGTGAACAGAATACTGTGAAGGGAATATTCCATTTATATTCAAAATAATAATCTCTCAGAATCCTCCTCACACTCTACAATGAGAACAAGCCTCACATTCAATCATCAGGATAGTTATTTTTGTAGTAAATATAATTAACCACAATTGAAAACAATTTACAGAGATGTACAGCATATATGGAAGGTCAGTCAGTCAGTCAGTGTGGTTTGGTGTCAGTCCTATCTTCTTTCTCTTTATTTAGATTTCTGGAAGGAAAGCAGGGTGCTGGAAATACACCAGGTGTTTTCTGTACAAACTGATATCACTGTTTTCACCAGGTCTATCTTTGGTATATGATACTTCAATACAAAACATGATGCAGTACATTAGAAATACAAAAAAATACACTTTGGGCTAAAGGCAATCCTGGTATTGCTTTATGGTTTTACTTTATTGGGGAGGAATTAGCTGATGTTGATGTGGATGGAGCCGCTGCTGAAATCAACATGTAGGCTACAGTATACAGCTGTTTCAGTGTGAGGAAAGGAGGAAAGGGAACATACAGCCAGATGGTTAATAAGGACAGGTGTTTGTCTGGTGGTTAATAAGGACAGGTGTTTGTCTGGTGGTTAATAAGGACAGGTGATGGTCTGGTGGTTAATAAGGACAGGTGTTTGTCTGGTGGTTAATAAGGACAGGTGTTTGTCTGGTGGTTAATAAGGACAGGTGTTTGTCTGGTGGTTAATAAGGACAGGTGTTTGTCTGGTGGTTAATAAGGACAGGTGTTTGTCTGGTGGTTAATAAGGACAGGTGTTTGTCTGGTGGTTAATAAGGACAGGTGTTTGTCTGGTGGTTAATAAGGACAGGTGTTTGTCTGGTGGTTATTAAGGACAGGTGATTTGTCTGGTGGTTATTAAGGACAGGTGCATGTCTGGTGGTTGTTAAGGACAGGTGTTTGTCTGGTGGTTAATAAGGACAGGTGTTTGTCTGGTGGTTAATAAGGACAGGTGTTTGTCTGGTGGTTAATAAGGACAGGTGTTTGTCTGGTGGTTAATAAGGACAGGTAGCATGTCTGGTGGTTATTAAGGACAGGTGTTTGTCTGGTGGTTAATAAGGACAGGTGTTTGTCTGGTGGTTATTAAGGACAGGTGGTTTGTCTGGTGGTTATTAAGGACAGGTGCATGTCTTGTGGTTGTTAAGGACAGGTGTTTGTCTGGTGGTTAATAAGGACAGTTGGCATGTCTGGTGGTTGTTAAGGACAGGTAGCATGTCTGGTGGTTATTAAGGACAGGTGGCATGTCTGGTAGTTGTTAAGGACAGGTAGCATGTCTGGTGGTTAATAAGGACAGTTGGCATGTCTGGTGGTTGTTAAGGACAGGTAGCATGTCTGGTGGTTATTAAGGACATCTAGGTTTACAGGGACAGTTGAAAAAAAAAATATTGTCTTCAAAACATTAATATCTTAAAATAGAGCACCCTTTTCTGAAAACAACAAAAGAAAATAAGAAAATCTGTCATGTAAAAAACTGTTACACATCCAAACAGGTTCAGGATTATTATTGTTTTGCAACAAAATACTTAATTTTGTTTTGCATTTGTGGAAGTGGAAGACTCCTTCATATCTGAAAGAGATCTGGCTAGCACAGAACACTCTCACAAAACACTGCAGATACCTTAGAATGGACCACTTTACAGCAACAGCCTTCAGAGTAGAGAGGCTGTGAGAATGTTGTGTGCTCCCAGGGTTGGGGTGGGAGAGCTGTCCATCTGCCATCTTAGTCTCTGTCTCTGTCTCTACCCCTCTCTGGGTGTTGGGCAGTGGAAGCTGGTGAAGGGAGGATGGGTCATAGTGAAGGTTGTAATGGAATAAATGGAACCGAATCCAAGGTGTTTGAAACTGTTCCATTCATTCCATTACATCCATTACATCCAATCCTCAGATTTAAAGTGACACCAGCCTCCACTGGGTGGTGGCTCTAGTTTCTAGTTCCCTCCGGGCCCTTGATGCTGGTGTCAATGTCCCCCGGTCTAAGGTTGCAGGACGATGGGTCGCAGTAGCCGTTGGGGCCAGCATTACCAGGAGGCCCAGGTACACCAGCCTGGCCAGGAACACCTGGAGGTCCTCTCTCGCCGTCACGTCCCTCCTGACCATAACCAGGCTTTCCGGGCTCACCTGTGGAGGGAGAAGAGTTAGAGTTAGAGAAGAGTTAACTAGACCATCTTAGACCAAAGTAGAACGTCCAGAACCTCAAAGACTCAAGACTAGAACATTCTAGAGACTCTAAGACCAAAGGCGAGATCAATAAGGCTTCTGTTTGTGGCTTACATGTTGTCAGAGTAACAATTACAGTTGAATGACTTGAATGAACATTACAAAATGTTACGGTGAAACATCAAACAGCTACTTTTTTAAAAGGATTACTGTGACTTTTTAGCGACAATATTCAAACTGAAATGACTTAGCTATTCCTACTAAATATTGTATAAAGTCTACATGGCCACTTGGTTATTTTTAGAAAGCAGTTTAGACCTGAAACAGAGACTTATGTTCTCAGACCTTGTGCTAATGATAGCGAACGGTTGCGGCCAAACTCAAAACCAAATGGAATACAGTATGTTAGCAAACTCTTTCCTTGTTCAACGCACCTCAAGACTAGAATATCTACAACCTCTAAGACCAAGGCTAGAACATTTAGAACCTCCAAGACCAACACTAGAACATCTAATACCGCCAAGACCAAGACTAAAACATTCTAGGAAATGTGTACATTTTACGTTTTAGTCGTTTAGCAACATTTATCCAGAGTGACTTACAATTAGTGCATTAAGATAGCTAGGTGAGACAACAACACATCACAATCATATCAAGAAAATTTTCCCTAAAAAAAGTATTTTTTAGCCAAGTCAGTGCTATTAAGAAAATACTACCTCCAAGACCAAGACTAGAATATCTACAACCTCCAAGACCAAGACTAGAATATCTACAACCTCCAAGACCAAGACTAGAATATCTACAACCTCCAAGACCAAGACTAGAATATCTACAACCTCCAAGACCAAGACTAGAATATCTACAACCTCCAAGACCAAGACTAGAATATCTACAACCTCCAAGACCAAGACTAGAATATCTACAACCTCCAAGACCAAGACTAGAATATCTACAACCTCCAAGACCAAGACTAGAATATCTACAACCTCCAAGACCAAGACTAGAATATCTACAACCTCCAAGACCAAGACTAGAATATCTACAACCTCCAAGACCAAGACTAGAATATCTACAACCTCCAAGACCAAAACTAGAATATCTACAACCTCCAAGACCAAGACTAGAATATCTACAACCTCCAAGACCAAGACTAAGATTAGAACATAAAGAAAAAGTAAGCTCCATGGCGATCAAGGTCGATGTCACTCACCTGGTAGACCGGGAGGTCCTGGCTGGCCCTTGGCCCCTCGCACCGTGGGACCTCGGTCTCCTCTGTCGCCCATTTCACCTGCGCCACACAGCATGTTAATTACAAGAGTTATTCTAAAACTCTGAATTTTGCTTTCACATTTTCAAATAACAGTAACATTACAAATCCTCTCCCCACCTTTGGGTCCTTTGAGTCCCAGGAGTCCTGGAGGTCCTTTGAGGCCAGGCAGTCCTCTTGCTCCAGCCTGCCCAGGGAAGCCACTGTCCCCTGGGGGTCCGGCAGGACCAGGAGGCCCTGGCTTACCAGGCAGGCCCGCTGCTCCAGACTCCGGCCTCCTTAGACTGGCAGCCAACTGGGCTAGCTGCTCTGTTGGAGCAAGAGGAAAGGGAATGATGAGCAAACAATTAATCAATCAAATGTATTAAAGGCCCAGTGCAGTCCAAAATGGGATTTTCCTTTGTTTTATATATATTTCCACACTTTAATGTTGGTGAAATTGTGAAAATTAGGATAATTCCCTTTTAGTGTAGGACTGTTTGAAAAGACCGCCTGAAATTTCTGCCTCTTTTGGTGGGATGGAGTTTTGGCCTGCCTGGTGACATCACCGGGTGGTAAATCAGTTAATAGACCAATAAGAAAGAGAGTTCCAAACCTCTTTGCCATAACAGCTAGTTTTCAGTTTTACCCTCCCCACTTAGACCACTCCCAGACAGTGTTAGCAAAATTCTTGTTTGAGAAATGTCTCTTTGCTAAATAGCTATTTTTGTTTATTTTTGGCCATTTCAATTTGAAACAATCACAATAAGGTACTCAATTGTTTTCCCAGAAATGATTTGATATTGAGATAAAAATGGCTGCATTGGAACTTTAATGAAGGCCTTTTTATAAATGTTATAAAAATTGTAGTCCCTTCTTATTCTTACACATTCAAGTCTGCCTCAGTAAATTGAGCAGAGTGAAAATACTTATTGGAAAACATTCAGCTCTAAAGGATTGGTGTCCCTAAACCGGGACAGTTGTTGCTCAATATGCGATAATGTGACTAGAAAACATTGTAAACAACAGCCAACCATCCGGGACAGAGACATGTCTTATACGGGCAGAAAGCTTAAATTATTGTTAACTAACTGCAGTGTCCAATTTACAGTAGCTATTACACACAAAACATACCATGCTATTGTTTGAGGATAGTGCACAACAAAACACTTTTATCACGGCTGGTGGTTTGATACATTCACCTCTGAAGGTGATGTACTTACATTCAGTAATCTTGCTCTGATTTGTGATCCTGAGGGTCCCAGAGATAAAATGTAGTGTCATTTTTTAAATATTTAAATGTAGGAACTGGGTTCTACAGTTTAACCCCACTGCTGTCTCTGGCTCCACACCCACCCCGCTCAGCCATCTAGATCCATCATGATCTAGATCCATCATGTATGACATTCCTGGGAGTGTTAAACTTGAATTTTTTATTACCATAGCATTTTTGTATGTTCTCTATAGTTATGTACTTGAAAATGTATAAATTGACCAATTCGGCACATTTGGGCAAACTCCTGGCAGACTTGATGCAAAATATTGTATGGTGAGGTAATTGTTCTCTGGATCAGTCGGAAACTTTGCACACACACTGCTGCCATCTTGTGGACAGAATCTAAATTACACCTAGGATCCTACCTTAATGTATGGCCTTTCTCTTGCATTTCAAAGATGATGGAACACAAAAATAAATAAAAATGTATGTTTTTTTGATTGTATTATCTTTTACCAGATCTAATGTGTTATATTCTCCTACATTAATTTCACATTTCCACACACTTCAAAGTGTTTCCTTTCAAATGTTATGCATATCCTTGCTTCAGGTCCTGAGCTACAGGCAGTTAGATTTGGGTATGTCATTTGAGGCGAAAATTTAAAAAAAGGGTACGATCCTTAAGAAACTGAAAAATATATGTGTGTATTTATGGTGCCAAGAGTTCAACATAAAACTCCTAAGGCTTTTGGCCATGGTATTTTACACTCCAAATTCCAGTCTTTGCTTTTCTGCTTTAGCAAAAGTGCAGGTCCTCTAAAGGTGAAATACATTTTTCAGCACATTGGGTATAAAACATTAACGAGTTTAGGAGGAGAGTAGTGGTAGTGGGAGGAGGGGGTGAGATACAGTAAGAGGGCCCAGGGAGAGAGACAAAAAAAACAGGCTGCAACTTCAGCATTTCTGGGGTTCAGGAGTCTGTTATCCATCAAACTAACAAAGGTTGAAGTGTATTTATGATGGGGTTTTTTCTGCTTCCCTCTCTTCAAACTGTCAAGCCAGATAGGCTATATCCCCCAAACTCAACTCTGGACCTCGGTTCTACTGCATTTGTTCATTGTTCGCCTCTAATCCGGGACTGATTTAGACCTGTGACACTAGCTGTGTGCAATTCATTATTAGGTAGGACAGAAAAGCAGCAGGCTCCGGACCTCATAGAGTAAGAGTTGAATACCTCTGGTCTATAGTATAAACAATAAGGGTGGGGATATTACAGTGTTTATACTTAAAGGTAGAGTGGGATACATTGATTTAAAAGACACTGAAGGAATGACAGTGTGCAATATTCTTACCTTGCATAACTCTCATGCAGACTTGTCTGATGTGTTGATCGCTTGGTTCTTTACCCTGAAGGATAACATAACAAAAGGTTAATGATGAGAAAACAGCTTAAATAAACATAGATGTAGCTTCTCATGTTAGTTTAGCTTCTGAGATGCATTTTGTAAGCCCTAGTTGTGTTATGCTGGATACACTGGAAAACTGTTGTCCATGGCCTAAGGCCCAGAAGGAGGGAAACTGTTGTCCATGACCTAAGGCCCAGAAGGAGGGAAAACTGTTGTCCATGGCCTAAGGCCCAGAAGGAGGAAAACTGTTTTCCATGGCCTAAGGCCCAGAAGGAGGGAAACTGTTGTCCATGACCTAAGGCCCAGAAGGAGGGAAAACTGTTGTCCATGGCCTAAGGCCCAGAAGGAGGAAAACTGTTTTCCATGGCCTAAGGCCCAGAAGGAGGGAAACTGTTGTCCATGGCCTAAGGCCCAGAAGGAGGAAAACTGTTGTCCATGGCCTAAGGCCCAGAAGGAGGAAAACTGTTGTCCATGGCCTAAGGCCCAGAAGGAGGGAAACTGTTGTCCATGGCCTAAGGCCCAGAAGGAGGAAAACTGTTGTCCGTGGCCTAAGGTCCAGAAGGAGGGAAAACTGTTGTCCATGGCCTAAGGTCCAGAAGGAGGGAAAACTGTTGTCCGTGGCCTAAGGTCCAGAAGGAGGGAAAACTGTTGTCCATGGCCTAAGGCCCAGAAGGAGGGAAAACTGTTGTCCATGGCCTAAGGCCCAGAAGGAGGGAAAGGCCTAGAAGTAAGTTAGTACATTTGTAAGTAAGTAAGTATGTAAATAAGTTAGTAAGTATGTAAGTAAGTATGAAAGTATGTAAGTAAGTAGGTATGTATGTATGTAAATAAGTAAGTAAGTAAGTAAGTACGTACGTAAGTGAGTTTGTAGGTATATAAGTAAGCAAGTAAGTTAATTAGTAAGTAAGCATGTAAGTATTTAAGTATGTAAGTGGGTAAGTAGGTAAGTATGTGAGTACGTAAGTAAGTAATTAAGTAAGTATGTAAGTCATTAAGTAAATAAGCAAGCAAGTAAGTATGTGAGTAAGTAGATATGTAAGTAATTAAGGAAGTAAGTATTTAGTAAGTTAGTAAGTATGTAAGTAAGCAAGCAAGTTACTATGTAAGTAAGTATGTAAGTTAGTACGTTTGTAAGTAAGTTAAGGTGTATAGTCTTCAAAGGTTTGGGTGGAGGGGGTTTGGGGGTACCTACCGCCGGTCCCTGTGACCCCCTGATTCCTGGTACGCCCCTGTTGCCCTGCATGCCACGTGGTCCAGGAGTACCAGCTGGGCCCTCGATGCCAGGCTGCCCTCTGCTACCCTCTGGCCCTCTGTTACCAGGCTCTCCTGGGTTTCCAACCTGGAGACAGAGAGGGGAGAGACCGCTGGATCAGAACCACATTACATGGGTGGTACTGAACATGCTCAATGAAGACTTCTGAGTTTCGGGGGCGCTGGTGAGCCATGAAATAAACTAATATCTGCTTTTATCTGGAACAAGAAAAACCCGTAAGATGGTATTGCAGAGATCTCGTCCCCAGGCTGGTCTAGCACTTCCAAACTCTCTATATTATTACTGCGCAGATAATATAAGAATCACTGTATTTTGGATGACAGAAAACCCTGATGTTACAGGCCTGAAATGGATGACAGAAAACCCTGATGTTACAGGCCTGAAATGGATAACAGAAAACCCTGATGTTAAAGGCCTGAAATGGATGACAGAAAACCCTGATGTTTACAGGCCTGAAATGGATGAAAGAAAACCCTGATGTTACAGGCCTGAAATGGATGACAGAAAACCCTGATGTTTACAGGCCTGAAATGGATGACAGAAAACCCTGATATTACAGGCCTGAAATGGATGACAGAAAACCCTGATGTTACAGGCCTGAAATGGATGACAGAAAACCCTGATGTTACAGGCCTGAAATGGATGACAGGAAACCCTGATGTTACAGGCCTGAAATGGATGACCTTGGAGATCTCATCCTGTGGCCCCACCTCCTTAGCTGTCTTACTCTGCTCAAAACGTGCATTAGCTGAGCCTGATTCCAAATACAGTTCAGGCTTCATCTGATTTATCTCTACAGAAACTGCACATGGAGCTCCAACGAAATGGAATTCAAATCATTGAAACAACGTCAGTCAATAAAAATACTTATTTTTATGATAACATAGCTTCAGTATTTCACTTTTTAATGTGAAATACCCCGGCCTCCCGGGTGGCGCAGTGGTCTAGGGCACTGCATCGCAGTGCTAGCTGCGCCACCAGAGTCTCTGGGTTCGCGCCCAGGCTGGGCTGGGTTCGCGCCCAGGCTCTGTCGCAGCCGGCCGCAACCGGGAGGTCCGTGGGGCGACGCACAATTGGCATAGCGTCGTCCGGGTTAGGGAGGGTTTGGCCGGTAGGGATATCCTTGTCTCAGTATGTAAAATGTAATGTAATGTAAAAAAAAAAAAAAATGTAATAAAATGTATGCACTCTACTGTAAGTCGCTCTGGATAAGAGCGTCTGCTAAATGACTAAAATGTAAATGTAAAAATGTATAGTATTGCTTACTAGGTGTGTCCAATCAATTTTGTAACCACTCCCTCTTCTAATTAGGGCTATTTGGAAAAGCTGTTCAAAAGAGGACATTGTATTATTTTTTTGTACTCCCTGATGAAGGCCATGCAGCCGAAACGCGTCAGATTTTTTAAAACTTTGTTTCTATTGAACATGCCATACTAATAAAAGCATTTTAATTAATTATATGAAGAGTGCCTTGCTCCTGCTTTCTTTTATATGACCGCTTCCCTTCCTCCTCTTTCTACTAGTCAGTCAATTAGTTGTTTAAAAACACTTTTTTTTTAAAACCCTAAATGTTGGTTAAACTTAGCACTATTACTAACACTCTATGGGTGTAGACCAACTGTCTCCAAGTTATATTCCTGGTTGAGACATGGAACTGCTTCTAGAAAAGTACAGAACTCACCACTCCTTTGGGTCCAGATTCCCCTTGGTCACCCTATTATACAAATGAGAAAAACACAGAGGATTAGTACAGGTGGAGTTATAAAGTGTTGTTTAAAAGGCTCCAATGTGAGGTTGGGTTAGATGCAATGAATCCTTGCTTGAGTGATAACTTACAACATCTCCTTTGTCTCCAGAGGTTCCCTCAGAACCTTGTCCCCCCTACACATACACACCAAACAAACATCAATTATTTGGGGTAAAATCTCTCTTCTGGATATAACAAATGCCAAGGGTAAGTTAGAAACACACACACACACACACACACACACACACACACACACACACACACACACACACACACACACACACACACACACACACACACACACACACACACACACACACACACACACACACCAAACAAACATCAATTATTTGGGGTAAAATCTCTCTTCTGGATATAACAAATGCCAAGGGTAAGTTAGAAACACACACACACACACACACACACACACACACACACACACACACACACACACACACACACACACACACACACACACACACACACACACACACACCAAACAAACATCAATTATTTGGGGTAAAATCTCTCTTCTGGATATAACAAATGCCAAGGGTAAGTTAGAAACACACACACACACACACACACACACACACACACACACACACACACACACACACACACACACACACACACACACACACACACACACACACACACACACACACACACACACACACACACACACACACACACACACACCAAACAAACATCAATTATTTGGGGTAAAATCTCTCTTCTGGATATAACAAATGCCAAGGGTAAGTTAGAAACACACACACACACACACACACACACACACACACACACACACACACACACACACACACACACACACACACACACACACACACACACACACACACACCAAACAAACATCAATTATTTGGGGTAAAATCTCTCTTCTGGATATAACAAATGCCAAGGGTAAGTTAGAAACACACACACACACACACACACACACACACACACACACACACACACACACACACACACACACACACACACACACACACACACACACACACACACACACACACCAAACAAACATCAATTATTTGGGGTAAAATCTCTCTTCTGGATATAACAAATGCCAAGGGTAAGTTAGAAACACACACACACACACACACACACACACACACACACACACACACACACACACACACACACACACACACACCAAACAAACATCAATTATTTGGGGTAAAATCTCTCTTCTGGATATAACAAATGCCAAGGGTAAGTTAGAAACACACACACACACACACACACACACACACACACACACACACACACACACACACACACACACACACACACACACACACACACACACACACACACACACACACACACACACCAAACAAACATCAATTATTTGGGGTAAAATCTCTCTTCTGGATATAACAAATGCCAAGGGTAAGTTAGAAACACACACACACACACACACACACACACACACACACACACACACACACACACACACACACACACACACACACACACACACACACACACACACACACACACACCTCAACAGCTGCTACCAGATTATTATTATGATTGCTAAATACTGCACAATTTAACCACTTGCCCACCAAAACGTGTATAAATATTGGACTATAAATTGTTATTCTACTATGTTGGACTATAAATCTACTGAACCATTTACTTTACGTTCATATTCTTATCTTGTATTATTTCTTATTGTTGTTGCGTTGTCCAGAAGGAACCTGCTAGTAAGCATTTCATTGGACGGTGTATACCATGTGTATCTGTACATATGACTAATAAAACTTGAAACTGGAACGGGCCCATTCACACTCTGCTGGTGGAGTATCAAACTGACTTTAAGATACAGCCAAATATTGTTGTGAGAGATAAACAGACATTTTAAAACATGGATGTTTTACCTGCTCCCCTTTCGGTCCTCCCTCGCCAGCTTCTCCCTGAAGTTGAGGAGAAATCAGTTCAGTATTGAAAATCTTTAAACTACAGTACAGTTAAACAGTTAACTAGTTATAATACTATGTAAAGTTATACAGTACAGTTATACAGTTAGACAACAACACTAGTTATACTACTATGGAAAGTTATACAGTACAGTTATACAGTTAGACAACAACACTAGTTATACTACTATGTAAAGTTATACAGTACAGTTATACAGTTAGACAACAACACTAGTTATACTACTATGTAAAGTTATACAGTACAGTTATACAGTTAGACAACAACACTAGTTATACTACTATGTAAAGTTATACAGTACAGTTATACAGTTAGACAACAACACTAGTTATACTACTATGTAAAGTTATACAGTACAGTTATACAGTTAGATAACAACACTAGTTATACTACTATGTAAAGTTATACAGTACAGTTATACAGTTAGACAACAACACTAGTTATACTACTATGTAAAGTTATACAGTACAGTTATACAGTTAGACAACAACACTAGTTATACTACTATGGAAAGTTATACAGTACAGTTATACAGTTAGACAACAACACTAGTTATACTACTATGTAAAGTTATACAGTACAGTTATACAGTTAGACAACAACACTAGTTATACTACTATGTAAAGTTATACAGTACAGTTATACAGTTAGACAACAACACTAGTTATACTACAATGTAAAGTTATACAGTACAGTTATACAGTTAGACAACAACACTAGTTATACTACTATGTAAAGTTATACAGTACAGTTATACAGTTAGACAACAACACTAGTTATACTACTATGTAAAGTTATACAGTACAGTTATACAGTTAGACAACAACACTAGTTATACTACAATGTAAAGTTATACAGTACAGTTATACAGTTAGACAACAACACTAGTTATACTACTATGTAAAGTTATACAGTACAGTTATACAGTTAGACAACAACACTAGTTATACTACAATGTAAAGTTATACAGTTAGACAACACCACTAGTTATACTACTATGTAAAGTTATACAGTACAGTTATACAGTTAGACAACAACACTAGTTATACTACTATGTAAAGTTATACAGTACAGTTATACAGTTAGACAACAACACTAGTTATACTACTATGTAAAGTTATACAGTACAGTTATACAGTTAGACAACAACACTAGTTATACTACTATGTAAAGTTATACAGTACAGTTATACAGTTAGACAACAACACTAGTTATACTACTATGTAAAGTTATACAGTACAGTTATACAGTTAGACAACAACACTAGTTATACTACTATGTAAAGTTATACAGTACAGTTAGACAACAACACTAGTTATACTACTATGTAAAGTTATACAGTACAGTTATACAGTTAGACAACAACACTAGTTATACTACTATGTAAAGTTATACAGTACAGTTATACAGTTAGACAACAACACTAGTTATACTACAATGTAAAGTTATACAGTTAGACAACAACACTAGTTATACTACTATGTAAAGTTATACAGTACAGTTATACAGTTAGACAACAACACTAGTTATACTACTATGTAAAGTTATACAGTACAGTTATACAGTTAGACAACAACACTAGTTATACTACTATGTAAAGTTATACAGTACAGTTATACAGTTAGACAACAACACTAGTTATACTACTATGTAAAGTTATACAGTACAGTTATACAGTTAGACAACAACACTAGTTATACTACTATGTAAAGTTATACAGTACAGTTAGACAACAACACTAGTTATACTACTATGTAAAGTTATACAGTACAGTTATACAGTTAGACAACAACACTAGTTATACTACTATGTAAAGTTATACAGTACAGTTATACATTTAGACAACAACACTAGTTATACTACAATGTAAAGTTATACAGTTAGACAACAACACTAGTTATACTACTATGTAAAGTTATACAGTACAGTTATACAGTTAGACAACAACACTAGTTATACTACTATGTAAAGTTATACAGTACAGTTATACAGTTAGACAACAACACTAGTTATACTACTATGTAAAGTTATACAGTACAGTTATACAGTTAGACAACAACACTAGTTATACTACAATGTAAAGTTATACAGTACAGTTATACAGTTAGACAACAACACTAGTTATACTACTATGTAAAGTTATACAGTACAGTTATACAGTTAGACAACAACACTAGTTATACTACTATGTAAAGCAACAGCAAGACTGGTCTTATGAATGCATGATTGAACGTGTAACACTAGAGGGGGTCAAAACGATGTATTTCACAAAGTATGTGTCCTTGTCAGGTGCATATGGTAAGACTTTGACTTTCTATTAGCTAGTAATTGAGGCTAAATTGCTGTCTTCATGATTGTACAGAACTGTGGAAAGTCCAATCAAAACTGGTGGTTTCATGAAAATGGGAAATTGTCATAAGAAGTCTGTGGAACCTGAAACGACTAAACACAAGCCACAGTGCTCTTCAGTTGAGCTTACTCTCTATCTTTTCATCAAATATCTGGCCTGCAGAACGTAAACGCTCCAGGGAGACTTAATCCAATGAGAAGTAGTTTGTTTAGTTGTATAATAGTAGTAGTTTGTTTAGTTGTATAATAGTAGTAGTTTGTTTAGTTGTATAATAGTAGTAGTTTGTTTAGTTGTATAATAGCAGTAGTTTGTTTAGTTGTATAATAGTAGTAGTTTGTTTAGTTGTATAATAGCAGTAGTTTGTTTAGTTGTATAACAGCAGTAGTTTGTTTAGTTGTATAACAGCAGTAGTTTGTTTAGTTGTATAACAGCAGTAGTGTGTTTAGTTGTATAATAGCAGTAGTTTGTTTAGTTGTATAATAGTAGTAGTTTGTTTAGTTGTATAATAGCAGTAGTTTGTTTAGTTGTATAATAGTAGTAGTTTGTTTAGTTGTATAACAGTTTGTTTAGTTGTATAATAGCAGTAGTTTGTTTAGTTGTATAATAGCAGTAGTGTGTTTAGTTGTATAACAGTTTGTTTAGTTGTATAATAGCAGTAGTTTGTTTAGTTGTATAACAGCAGTAGTGTGTTTAGTTGTATAACAGTTTGTTTAGTTGTATAATAGCAGTAGTTTGTTTAGTTGTATAACAGCAGTAGTGTGTTTAGTTGTATAATAGCAGTAGTTTGTTTAGTTGTATAATAGCAGTAGTTTGTTTATTTGTATAATAGTAGTAGTTTGTTTAGTTGTATAATAGTAGTAGTGTGTTTAGTTGTATAATAGCAGTAGTTTGTTTAGTTGTATAATAGCAGTAGTTTGTTTAGTTGTATAATAGCAGTAGTGTGTTTAGTTGTATAACAGCAGTAGTTTGTTTAGTTGTATAATAGTAGTAGTTTGTTTAGTTGTATAATAGTAGTAGTTTGTTTAGTTGTATAATAGTAGTAGTGTGTTTAGTTGTATAATAGCAGTAGTTTGTTTAGTTGTATAATAGCAGTAGTTTGTTTAGTTGTATAATAGCAGTAGTGTGTTTAGTTGTATAACAGTTTGTTTAATTGTATAATAGCAGTAGTTTGTTTAGTTGTATAACAGAAGTGTTTGTTTCCCCACCGGACGGCAGGTCTCTACAGAGGGGATAGACACCAGTCAGAATAGAACGTCCTCTTATCTTACCCTCTCTCCCTTCACTCCGGGGAGGCCTGGGGGTCCGGGAACACCAGAAAGACCAAGATCCCCTTTAGGTCCCTACAAAACAAAGGTAGAGAGACAACAATGAGGTCAGAGGTCAACACCACACTACTATATGTACTGTATGACTCAGTTGGTTAGAGCAAGGTGCTTGCAGTGCCAGGATTGTGGGTTAGATTACTGGGACAGCCAACATGTAAAATGTATTGACGCATGACTGTAAGAAGAAAAGCCTCTGCTAAACGGAATACTGTATGTAAATATCTAAACCTACAGAACACTACAGCAGAAAGTAGTGGAAACCTCAGACAGCAGAGTATGGAGAAACTATGCCCACAAGCTCTTCAGTCATTAGGACAACATACACTGGGTTAATGAACTGTTCATGAGACGGCTATATCAGGGTCGTGACTCAAAACGTGCACGAAAGAAAGATAATTTCTAAATACCTGGCTGCAATTTTTATTGTGTATGCTTATGTGTGTGTGTCTCTTTGTTCTCTGTGCTGGGCACACCGTTGGTTGCTGACCGTGTGTGTGTGAGGAATGCCAAAGGAACAGAAGGCTCTTTCAGCCAGCTGGCCCTGGTCCTCATTCTCTCCTGACTGTGAAAATAGCCTCTGTGTGAGATCCTGAGATCCCATTCAGGCCTATTCTCTGGGGAATTTCTCTGTAACCACGGCCAGATCCCCCCTCTCTGTAACCACAGCCAGGTCCCCCCTCTCTGTAACCACAGCCAGGTCCCCACTCTCTGTAAACACAGCCAGGTCCCCCTCTCTGTAACCACAGCCAGGTCCACTCGCTGTAAACACAGCCAGGTCCACACTCTCTGTAACCACAGCCAGGTCCCCCCTCTCTGTAACCACAGCCAGGTCCACACTCTCTGTAACCACAGCCAGGTCCACACTCTCTGTAACCACAGCCAGGTCCCCCCCTCTCTGTAAACACAGCCAGGTCCCCACTCTCTGTAACCACAGCCAGGTCCACTCTCTGTAACCACAGCCAGGTCCCCCTCTCTGTAACCACAGCCAGGTCCCCCCTCTCTTTAACCACAGCCAGGTCCCCCTCTCTGTAACCACAGCCAGGTCCCCACTCTCTGTAACCACAGCCAGGTCCCCACTCTCTGTAACCACAGCCAGGTCCCCCCTCTCTGTAACCACAGCCAGGTCCCCACTCTCTGTAACCACAGCCAGGTCCCCACTCTCTGTAACCAAAGCCAGATCCACACTCTCTGTAACCACGGCCGGGTCCACACTCTCTGTAACCACAGCCAGGTCCCCACTCTCTGTAACCACAGCCAGATCCACACTCTCTGTAACCACAGCCAGGTCCCCCTCTCTGTAACCACAGCCAGGTCCCCACTCTCTGTAAACACAGCCAGGTCCCCCCTCCCCCTCTCTTTCTCTTCTTTTTCTCATTCTTCATCTTCTCTTTGTTTCAGTCTCTCCCTCTCATTCTCTCTCTCTCTCATTCTCTCTCTCTCATTCTCTCTCTCTCTCTCTCTCTCTCTCTCTCTCTCTCTCTCTCATTCTCTCTCTCTCTCTCTCATTCTCTCTCTCTCTCTCTCTCTCTCTCTGTGAAGATTCTTGGTGTTCCAGTCTAATGTTGTCATCATTGAGTCGTTGTTACAAAGTATGTTTCCTTTCATTAATCCTCATATTATACCTGGCACGAAGACACACAGCATCACACAGCAACCAGACAACAACAACAACAACAATAACAACAATAACTCACCCTGGCTCCTGGTTTACCCGGTGGACCGCCTGGTCCTTGTTCTCCTCTGTCTCCCTAGAGAGATGTCAAAGGAAATTATAAGAGAGAAGAAGAGGCTTGTTTTATTACACATTAATGCACGATAAAGGACATTAAAATGGAACCCAGAGGGCAAAACTGGTTGCATTGACATCACCGACATCATTGTAACCCAATTACTACCAGTTGTAATCTGGTTGTGATGGCGTCACAAAAACAGCTTTGCCTGCTGGGAAATATAATAAATGAAAGGATACTCACTGGTCCGCCAATGGGTCCAATGGGTCCTAGACCTCCTACTTTGCCTTGCTCTCCCTACACAGAGACATCACAGTGAACAGGTTGTTACTGTATGGACAACTTGAAATGCATTTTAAATAAACTTGGATTTGATTTGGACTTACTGTTTTACCAGCAGATCCCATTGTTCCAAGAAGACCTGCCTCTCCAGAGCTACCCTGAAATAGAGCAACAGAAACAGAGTTTAGTGTCATAATCTCTCGTGGACAGATACACGTACCATAGGATGGTATTGGAGTGTCTGTCAACAGACTGGGATGCCACAACTAACGAGGAACTTTGTCCAATGTGCAGATTTTTTCCTCACTGATTTGGGACATTTGGCCCATAGACTTGCCCCAAACGTACAGAGAGAAGGGGGTGGAGCTACTGCCCGGATTCCACTCCTCAATGTAGAATCTTTTCTAACACATTTCCTCCCAGAACTCAGTTCTGTGTGTCTGAGATTAAGTATATCATGTCAGTGTCAGAACAGTGTAAGAACAGTCAGGTCAGTGTCAGGACAGTGTCAGAACAGTCAGGTCAGTGTCAGGACAGTCGGGTCAGTGTCAGGACAGTCAGGTCAGGACAGTCGGGTCAGGTCAGGACAGTCAGGTCAGGACAGTCGGGTCAGGTCAGGACAGTCGGGTCAGGTCAGGTCAGGACAGTCGGGTCAGGTCAGGACAGTCGGGTCAGGTCAGGTCAGGACAGTCAGGTCAGGTCAGGACAGTCGGGTCAGTGTCAGGACAGTCAGGTCAGGTCAGGACAGTCGGGTCAGGTCAGGACAGTCAGGTCAGGTCAGGACAGTCGGGTCAGTGTCAGGACAGTCGGGCCGGTGTCAGGACAGTCAGGTCAGTGTCAGGACAGTCAGGTCAGTGTCAGGACAGTCAGGTCAGTGTCAGGACAGTCAGGTCAGTGTCAGGACAGTCAGGTCAGTGTCAGGACAGTCAGGTCAGTTTCAGGACAGTCAGGTCAGTGTCAGGACAGTCAGGTCAGTCAGGTCAGTGTCAGGACAGTAAGGTCAGGTCAAGACAGTCAGGTCAGTGTCAGGACAGTCAGGTCAGGTCAGGTCAGGACAGTTAGGTCAGTGTCAGGACAGTCAGGTTAGTCAGGTCAGGACAGTAAGGTCAGGTCAAGACAGTCAGGTCAGTGTCAGGACAGTCAGGTCAGGTCAGGTCAGGTCAGGACAGTTAGGTCAGTGTCAGGACAGTCAGGTCAGGTCAGGTCAGGACAGTTAGGTCAGTGTCAGGACAGTAAGGTCAGTGTCAGGTCAGTTAGGTCAGTGTCAGGACAGTCAGGTCAGGTCAGGTCAGGACAGTCAGGTCAGGTCAGGTCAGGACAGTCAGGTCAGTGTCAGGACAGTCAGGTCAGTGTCAAGACAGTCAGGTCAGGACAGTTAGGTCAGTGTCAGGACAATCAGGTCAGTGTCAGGACAGTCAGGTCAGGACAGTCAGCTCAGTGTCAGGACAGTCAAGTCAGTGTCAGGACAGTCGGGTCAGGTCAGGACAGTCAGGTCAGGTCAGGACAGTCAGGTCAGGACAGTCAGCTCAGTGTCAGGACAGTCAAGTCAGTGTCAGGACAGTCAGGTCAGGTCAGGACAGTCAGGTCAGGACAGTCAGGTCAGGACAGTCAGGTCAGTGTCAGGACAGTCAGGTCAGGTCAGGACAGTCAGGTCAGGACAGTCGGGTCAGGTCAGGTCAGGACAGTCGGGTCAGTGTCAGGACAGTCAGGTCAGGTCAGGTCAGGTCAGGACAGTCAGGTCAGTGTCAGGACAGTCGGGTCAGGTCAGGACAGTCAGGTCAGGTCAGGACAGTCGGGTCAGGACAGTCAGGTCAGTGTCAGGACAGTCGGGTCAGGTCAGGACAGTCGGGTCAGGTCAGGACAGTCAGGTCAGTGTCAGGACAGTAAGGTCAGGTCAAGACAGTCAGGTCAGTGTCAGGACAGTCAGGTCAGGTCAGGACAGTTAGGTCAGTGTCAGGACAGTCAGGTCAGTGTCAGGACAGTCAGGTCAGTCAGGTCAGTGTCAGGACAGTCAGGTCAGTCAGGTCAGGACAGTCAGGTCAGTGTCAGGACAGTCAGGTCAGGTCAGTGTCAGGACAGTAAGGTCAGTGTCAGGTCAGTCAGGTCAGTGTCAGGACAGTCAGGTCAGTGTCAGGACAGTCAGGTCAGTGTCAGGACAGTCAGGTCAGGACAGTCAGGTCAGTGTCAGGACAGTCAGGTCAGGACAGTCAGGTCAGTGTCAGGACAGTCAGGTCAGGACATTCAAGTCAGTGTCAGGACAGTCGGGTCAGGTCAGGACAGTCAGGTCAGGTCAGGACAGTCAGGTCAGGACATTCAGGTCAGTGTCAGGACAGTCAGGTCAGTGTCAGGACAGTCAGGTCAGTGTCAGGACAGTCAGGTCAGTGTCAGGACAGTCAGGTCAGGACAGTCAGGTCAGTGTCAGGACAGTCAGGTCAGGACAGTCAGGTCAGGTCAGGACAGTCAGTGTCAGGACAGTCAGGTCAGTGTCAGGACAGTCGGGTCAGGTCAGGACAGTCAGGTCAGGTCAGGACAGTCGGGTCAGTGTCAGGACAGTCAGGTCAGTGTCAGGACAGTCGGGTCAGGTCAGGACAGTCAGGTCAGGTCAGGACAGTCGGGTCAGTGTCAGGACAGTCAGGTCAGGACAGTCAGGTCAGTGTCAGGACAGTCGGGTCAGGTCAGGACAGTCAGGTCAGGTCAGGACAGTCAGATCAGGACATTCAGGTCAGTGTCAGGACAGTCAGGTCAGTGTCAGGACAGTCAGGTCAGTGTCAGGACAGTCAGGTCAGGACAGTCAGGTCAGTGTCAGGACAGTCAGGTCAGGACAGTCAGGTCAGGTCAGGACAGTCAGTGTCAGGACAGTCAGGTCAGGTCAGGACAGTCGGGTCAGGTCAGGACAGTCAGGTCAGGTCAGGACAGTCGGGTCAGTGTCAGGACAGTCAGGTCAGGTCAGGACAGTCAGGTCAGTGTCAGGACAGTCAGGTCAGGTCAGGACAGTCAGGTCAGGACAGTTAGGTCAGTGTACCCATGCTCTTATCCAGCTGCAGCTCCTCAGTGACACAGATTAGCTCTATTTGTCAAATGGGTTGAGTTTATGGCTTAGAGTAATGCCTATTGGCTGTAGACAAATTGATGTAAGTGGTGCATTGTGGGTGAATTAGGAATTAGAATACTATTTTAATATGATCTCTATGACACCTACCTTCTCTCCACCAGTTCCTTTAGAGCCAGGAGAACCAGGTAATCCCTAGAGAGGAAACACAATATTTGCAATCAAAATGTATCTACAGTAACAAGAATTATAATGTAAATACCTAGAATACATCTGACCAAACCACTCATTCATTTATTATCCATTTCAAAGATGTTGTTGAAAACATGAAAATCTCAAATGTTTGTAAAACAAAAGAACCTACACAATGGTGGTTGTCAGTCAGAAACAATTATCTCATGTTATTATTATGTTATTTCACATCAGGATTAGAATACGGGAGGCTGAGGAGGTTTACACAGGCGCAACCAATCAGAACACCTGTTAGTGTGAGGTCAAAGGTCATACTTACAGGAAGTCCCTGAAGCCCCACCTCCCCGGGAGACCCAGCCTTGCCAATGGTGCCCTGTGGAGAAAGAGAGTTAAGATGACATTTTGACATCACAGTTGTAATCTTAACTTGATTTGACAACTCCTGCTGATTCCTCCATTCAACCAGTTTGAATCCCATTCTGTAGTAGACCTTTCAGAATGCTGTGATCTACATTGCCAAGCCAATAGAAATGGCTGCAGAGTAACATGTAAACATCTGACAGTAGATCCTGTCCATACCTTTCCACCTGGCATTCCAGGAATACCTTCACGGCCATCCACTCCTGACAAACCCTACACATCAAAAAAGAACCACGACAATTATTCCATGACAAGTGCTAATGTTCCAAGAAGGTTCTATGGTTCTATGAATGGTTCTGTGGCTTAAATGATTCTAAGAGTCTATGAATACACAACAGACGCTTACATTTTCCACCGCCAAGCCTGATTGTTTATGCTGTGATACAATAGTTACAGTAATACTTACACCATTTCCCTTGGGCCCAGGAAGACCTGTGATTCCTCTTCCACCTTGAGATCCCTAGATAACAACACAATAGGATAAGGAACCAATCAGGGCATCAGCATTACACCACCACCACCACCACAGACAGTGACTAAACACTAGAATCAATTTGGCCATGTGAAACCATGGTAGGTGTATTTTTTACTCTGATACCCACCTCATCACCTTTAGGACCAGACTCGCCCATCACGCCCCTCTGGCCTTGGTCACCCTAAAAAGAGACAGCATCAACATATTGTAAGACAAAACCTTTTTACAGAGATGTTTAATCATGTCCTTCATTGAGAACACAACACATAATGACATGTGAACAGTGCCGTATTTCTGAAATACTCACCTTTCCAGAGGTCTAACATTAGTGAAATCATAATGAACAGGGGAAGGGGATTATGGGAGAATACTTACAGTGGCTCCTTCAACACCTTGGGGACCTGGATCTCCATCATGTCCTCGTGCTCCCTGTCACAACACCAGGGGTATATTAGCATTAAGATGACAGAGAGGATGTAAACACGAAGCAAATAACATTTTTTAGCGAGCCAGGATTGAAATATAATTAACTTCAAAGAGTGACTCTTACAAGTCCACCTTTGGGCCCCATCATTCCAGTGGAGCCTCTGATTCCCTGAGGACCCTGTAATCACACAACAGCAGAAAGACAAACTGTCACTAACTGTCACTACAGACAGTCTGTTATATTATCACTACAGGCAGTCTGTTATATTATCACTACAGACAGTCTGTTATATTATCACTATAGACAGTCTATTATAGTATCACTACAGACAGTCTGTTATATTATCTCTACAGGCAGTCTGTTATATTATCTCTATAGACAGTCTGTTATATTATCACTATAGACAGTGTTATATTATCTCTACAGACAGTCTGTTATATTATCACTACAGACAGTCTGTTATATTATCTCTATAGACAGTCTGTTATATTATCACTACAGACAGTCTGTTATATTATATCTACAGACAGTCTGTTATATTATCTCTACAGACAGTCTGTTATATTATCTCTATAGACACTCTGTTATATTATCTCTATAGACAGTCTGTTATATTATCACTATAGACAGTCACTTATATTATCTCTACAGACAGTCTGTTATATTATCTTTACAGGCAGTCTGTTATATTATCTCTATAGACAGTCTGTTATATTATCTCTATAGACAGTCTATTATATTATCACTACAGACAGTCTGTTATATTATCACTACAGACAGTCTGTTATATTATCTCTATAGACAGTCTGTTATATTATCTCTACAGACAGTATGTTAAATTATCACTACAGACAGTCTGTTATATTATCTCTACAGACAGTCTGTTATATTATCACTACAGACAGTCTGTTATATTATCTCTACAGACAGTCTGTTATATTATCTGTTAAAGGTAGGTTAATGAGAGTATCAAACCGTTGGGCCCTGGGATCCGAGGTCCCCTGTGGTTCCCTGGTCACCCTCTTCACCCTAGAGAGAGAGAGGTAACATGCAGACATCAGTAAGATGAACAACTGCGTATGACAGAGACATTGAAACATAAGTAGGTACATTTATAGGAGGATAGAAAGATGGATTTCAAATGTAAGCTGTTTCAAAACAACATTAATGGCTGCTAAACAACTCCCATGGACTTTAAATCAATGTTCCTACAGCCTCGTTTACTCAGATACATGACACACTTTTCAATCAAATAGACTCTACCGCTGATCACATTGCCAACGGTGTGAGTGCTGTCATCTGTCAGAGACAACACGCTTTGACTTGTGAGTGAAAAGCATGCATGTTCTACACCAGACACCCTTCAATAGAGCCACTAAGCAAGGCTGGATACATGGAGTCTTGAATCCAGACAGACAGACAGTGAATGGAGTTACAGGCCACTAGGTGATGAAGTGACTTGGGTATAGAACTGAACTTATTTCCTTATATATGGATGTATGTGTCACGTTCCTGACCTGTTTTCTGTTAATTTTGTATGTGTTTAGTTGGTCAGGGCGTGAGTTGGGGTGGGCATTCTATGTTTTGTGTTTCTATGTTTAGGTTAGTGGTAATTAGCCTTATATGGTTCTCAATCAGGGACAGGTGTTTGACGTTTCCTCTGATTGAGAACCATATAAAGGTAGGCTGTTCACACTGTTTGTTTGTGGGTGATTGTCTTCCGTGTTTGTGTCTGTGCACCACACGGGACTGTTTCGTTTGTTCGTTCGTTTGTGTAGTCTGTACCTGTTCATGCGTTCTTCGTGTTTATGTAAGTTCTCTCGTTCAGGTCTGTCTACATCGTTTATTTGTTTTTTTAGTTTGTTGAAGTATTTTTGTGTTTCGTCATTACTTTAATAAATTCATTATGTCATATCACAACGCTGCGCTTTGGTCCAATCCCTACTCCTCCTCTTCTTCCGAAGAGGAGGAGGACAACCGTTACAGTATGGAACCATTACAGGGCTGAGTGTGGATGTGTTAGCATGGCATTCCATATCAACCATAACCCCTGCATCACTAACATGGTCTGCGTCCCAAATCGCACCCAAATCCCTATAAAGTGCTCTATTTTTTTTACCAGGGCCCATAGGGCTGTGTTCATAAGTAGAGCACTATGTAGGGAATGAGGTGTCATTGGGGACGCAGCCATGGAAATAGATGACTTTCGGGCAACATATCACTCACAGCCTTTCTAAATGCAATGAGGCATTTTTTTTTTAAACAGTGAGGTTTATGTTGTGCAGAGATCCTATAGCAGGTAGAGATTCTATAGCAGGCAGAGATCATAAAGCAGGAATAGATCCTATAGCAGGCAGAGGTCCTATAGCAGGCAGAGATCCTGTAGCAGGCAGAGATACTATAGCAGGCAGAGATCCTATAGCAGGTAGAGGTCCTGTAGCAGGCAGAGATCCTATAGCAGGCAGAGATCCTATAGCAGTCAGAGATCCTATAGCAGGTAGAGATCCTATAGCAGGTAGAGATGCTATAGCAGGCAGGGATCCTATAGCAGGTAGAGATCCTATAGCAGGCAGAGATCCTATAGCAGGTAGAGATCCTATAGCAGGCAGAGATCCTATAGCAGGTAGAGATCCTATAGCAGGCAGAGATCCTATAGCAGGCAGAGATCCTATAGCAGGCAGAGGTCCTATAGCAGGCAGAGATCCTATAGCAGGCATAGATCCTATAGCAGGCAGAGATCCTATAGCAGGCAGAGATCCTATAGCAGGTAGAAATCCTATAACAGGCAGTGGTCCTGTCAGCATGGATCTCAGGCCCTTACCGCATGGATCTCAGGCCCTTACCGCATGGATCTCAGGCCCTGACCGCATGGATATCAGGCCCTGACTGCATGGATCTCAGGCCCTGACCGCATGGATATCAGGCCCTGACTGCATGGATCTCAGGCCCTGACCGCATGGATCTCAGGCCCTGACCGCATGGATCTCAGGCCCTTACCACATGGATCTCAGGCCCTGACCGCATGGATATCAGGCCCTGACCGCATGGATATCAGGCCCTGACTGCATGGATCTCAGGCCCTGACCGCATGGATATGAGGCCCTGACTGCATGGATCTCAGGCCCTGACCGCATGGATATCAGGCCCTGACCGCATGGATATCAGGCCCTGACCGCATGGATATCAGGCCCTGACCGCATGGATCTCAGGCCCTGACCGCATGGATCTCAGGCCCTGACCGCATGGATATCAGGCCCTGACCGCATGGATCTCAGGCCCTGACCGCATGGATATCAGGCCCTGACCGCATGGATATCAGGCCCTGACCGCATGGATCTCAGGCCCTGACTGCATGGATCTCAGACCCTGACTGCATGGATATGAGGCCCTGACTGCATGGATCTCAGGCCCTGACTGCATGGATCTCAGGCCCTGACTGCATGGATATCAGGCCCTGACCGCATGGATCTCAGGCCCTGACCGCATGGATCTCAGGCCCTGACTGCATGGATCTCAGGCCCTGACTGCATGGATATCAGGCCCTGACCGCATGGATCTCAGGCCCTGACCGCATGGATCTCAGGCCCTGACTGCATGGATCTCAGGCCCTGACTGCATGGATATGAGGCCCTGACTGCATGGATCTCAGGCCCTGACTGCATGAATATCAGGCCCTGACTGCATGGATCACAGGCCCTGACTGCATGGATCTCAGGCCCTGACTGCATGAATATCAGGCCCTGACTGCATGGATATGAGGCCCTGACTGCATGGATATCAGGCCCTGACTGCATGGATATCAGGCCCTGACTGCATGGATCTCAGGCCCTGACTGCATGGATATCAGGCCCTGACTGCATGGATCTCAGGCCCTGACTGGATGGATATCAGGCCCTGACTGCATGGATCACAGGCCCTGACTGCATGGATATCAGGCCCTGACTGCATGGATCTCAGGCCCTGACTGCATGGATATCAGGCCCTGACCGCATGGATCTCAGGCCCTGACTGCATGGATATCAGGCCCTGACTGCATGGATCTCAGGCCCTGACTGCATGGATCTCAGGCCCTGACTGCATGGATATCAGGCCCTGACTGCATGGATATCAGGCCCTGACTGCATGGATCTCAGGCCCTGACTGCATGGATATCAGGCCCTGACTGCATGGATCTCAGGCCCTGACTGGATGGATATCAGGCCCTGACCGCATGGATCTCAGGCCCTGACTGCATGGATATCAGGCCCTGACTGGATGGATATCAGGCCCTGACTGCATGGATCTCAGGCCCTGACTGCATGGATCTCAGGCCCTGACTGCATGGATATCAGGCCCTGACTGCATGGATATCAGGCCCCGACTGCATGGATATCAGGCCCTGACTGGATGCATACTGACAGCTAAGAAGTAGCAGTGAGATTATTTCTTGTAATGTCTCATCTGAATATCTTGATCAGTCAAGATGTAAAGCTGATCTCATGAAGCATCACATGAAGCAATGAGACCATAGGAGCTACAAAGCTCCAAGCTTATTCTATGTCATGGAAACATCTGGTCTGGTTTTCCAGAAACAGACTAAACCTAGTTCTGGACAAAGTCATTTTAATGTAATGTAGTGTAGGTTTTTGTTCAGTTCTCTGAATGTGTATAAAATGTAAGCCCTTACCTTGTGCCCTTGTTTCCCAGGCTCTCCTCCTTCCCCTTTGACTCCTTTGTGACCCTAGAAAACAGAGGAACATGAAGCTTAAACACCCTCCCCAATCTCTATCACATATCACTGTTAAACTATCATTATACTAACTGTCAAGACAATAGATTTAAACCAATGACTTCTGTGAGGCAGTAGGTTGAAGCAGCTATGGTTACCATTAGCACAATATATGATAACTTATGAGACCAAGCTATCAATACAACACTGGCTATGTTCCAATGCCCTTCCTAGCATACCACTGAGAACGTTTATCCATTACATAAGTTAACCCACTGTTCCTAGGCCGTCATTGAAAATAAGAATTTGTTTTTAACTGACTTGCCTAGTTAAATAAAGGTTTAAAAAAAAATATATATATATATATATATGATAACACTAGTGGGGGCATGCATTGTCCTTGGCCCCTGACCCCTGACCCCTGACCCTTGATTCACCTTCATGCCAGGGAGACCGGGATGACCAGGTGTTCCAGGTGGACAGGCACCAGGGCACTAAACAGCAGCAGGATAAATCAACAGGGTCAGATAATCACTCATACGTGTAATGCCAGGCACTGAGTTGTGTGAACTTGAATGAACAAAGTCTTACCAGCTCGGCACTCAAATCCTGCATCCCTGCTGCACCCTGAAAAACACATCATTTTGAGAATTGTTAATCAGTTGATTAGGAAGAGTAGATGACTGTTCAACGTGACACACTAACAGCTCACGATATTCTCTGGGTGTGCTTGTCAACGTATCATCAACTAGGGACGTAACACGGTGACAGTGATCCACAGATGTACTACTCACTCTAGGCCCTGCTGATCCACAGATGTACTACTCACTCTGGGCCCTGCTGATCCACAGATGTACTACTCACTCTGGGCCCTGCTGATCCACAGATGTACTACTCACTCTAGGCCCTGCTGATCCACAGATGTACTACTCACTCTGGGCCCTACTGATCCACAGATGTACTACTCACTCTGGGCCCTGCTGATCCACAGATGTACTACTCACTCTAGGCCCTGCTGATCCACAGATGTACTACTCACTCTGGGCCCTGCTGATCCACAGATGTACTACTCACTCTAGGCCCTGCTGATCCACAGATGTACTACTCACTCTAGGCCCTACTGATCCACAGATGTACTACTCACTCTGGGCCCTACTGATCCACAGATGTACTACTCACTCTGGGCCCTACTGATCCACAGATGTACTACTCACTCTGGGCCCTACTGATCCACAGATGTACTACTCACTCTAGGCCCTGCTGATCCACAGATGTACTACTCACTCTGGGCCCTACTGATCCACAGATGTACTACTCACTCTGGGCCCTGCTGATCCACAGATGTACTACTCACTCTAGGCCCTGCTGATCCACAGATGTACTACTCACTCTGGGCCCTGCTGATCCACAGATGTACTACTCACTCTAGGCCCTGCTGATCCACAGATGTACTACTCACTCTGGGCCCTACTGATCCACAGATGTACTACTCACTCTGGGCCCTACTGATTCACATATGTACTACTCACTCTGGGCCCTACTGATCCACAGATGTACTACTCACTCTAGGCCCTGCTGATCCACAGATGTACTACTCACTCTAGGCCCTGCTGATCCACAGATGTACTACTCACTCTGGGCCCTACTGATCCACAGATGTACTACTCACTCTGGGCCCTACTGATCCACAGATGTACTACTCACTCTGGGCCCTGCTGATCCACAGATGTACTACTCACTCTAGGCCCTACTGATCCACAGATGTACTACTCACTCTGGGCCCTACTGATCCACAGATGTACTACTCACTCTGGGCCCTGCTGATCCACAGATGTACTACTCACTCTAGGCCCTGCTGATCCACAGATGTACTACTCACTCTGGGCCCTGCTGATCCACAGATGTACTACTCACTCTAGGCCCTGCTGATCCACAGATGTACTACTCACTCTAGGCCCTACTGATCCACAGATGTACTACTCACTCTGGGCCCTACTGATCCACAGATGTACTACTCACTCTGGGCCCTACTGATCCACAGATGTACTACTCACTCTGGGCCCTACTGATCCACAGATGTACTACTCACTCTAGGCCCTGCTGATCCACAGATGTACTACTCACTCTGGGCCCTACTGATCCACAGATGTACTACTCACTCTGGGCCCTGCTGATCCACAGATGTACTACTCACTCTAGGCCCTGCTGATCCACAGATGTACTACTCACTCTGGGCCCTGCTGATCCACAGATGTACTACTCACTCTAGGCCCTGCTGATCCACAGATGTACTACTCACTCTGGGCCCTACTGATCCACAGATGTACTACTCACTCTGGGCCCTACTGATTCACATATGTACTACTCACTCTGGGCCCTACTGATCCACAGATGTACTACTCACTCTAGGCCCTGCTGATCCACAGATGTACTACTCACTCTAGGCCCTGCTGATCCACAGATGTACTACTCACTCTGGGCCCTACTGATCCACAGATGTACTACTCACTCTGGGCCCTACTGATCCACAGATGTACTACTCACTCTGGGCCCTGCTGATCCACAGATGTACTACTCACTCTAGGCCCTACTGATCCACAGATGTACTACTCACTCTGGGCCCTACTGATCCACAGATGTACTACTCACTCTGGGCCCTGCTGATCCACAGATGTACTACTCACTCTAGGCCCTGCTGATCCACAGATGTACTACTCACTCTAGGCCCTGCTGATCCACAGATGTACTACTCACTCTGGGCCCTACTGATCCACAGATGTACTACTCACTCTAGGCCCTACTGATCCACAGATGTACTACTCACTCTGGGCCCTGCTGATCCACAGATGTACTACTCACTCTAGGCCCTGCTGATCCACAGATGTACTACTCACTCTAGGCCCTGCTGATCCACAGATGTACTACTCACTCCGGGCCCTGCTGATCCACAGATGTACTACTCACTCTAGGCCCTACTGATCCACAGATGTACTACTCACTCTGGGCCCTGCTGATCCACAGATGTACTACTCACTCTGGGCCCTACTGATCCACAGATGTACTACTCACTCTGGGCCCTACTGATCCACAGATGTACTACTCACTCTGGGCCCTACTGATCCACAGATGTACTACTCACTCTGGGCCCTGCTGATCCACAGGTGTACTACTCACTCTAGGCCCTGCTGATCCACAGATGTACTACTCACTCTAGGCCCTGCTGATCCACAGATGTACTACTCACTCTGGGCCCTGCTGATCCACAGATGTACTACTCACTCTGGGCCCTGCTGATCCACAGATGTACTACTCACTCTAGGCCCTGCTGATCCACAGATGTACTACTCACTCTAGGCCCTGCTGATCCACAGATGTACTACTCACTCTGGGCCCTACTGATCCACAGATGTACTACTCACTCTAGGCCCTACTGATCCACAGATGTACTACTCACTCTGGGCCCTGCTGATCCACAGATGTACTACTCACTCTAGGCCCTGCTGATCCACAGATGTACTACTCACTCTAGGCCCTGCTGATCCACAGATGTACTACTCACTCCAGGCCCTGCTGATCCACAGATGTACTACTCACTCTAGGCCCTACTGATCCACAGATGTACTACTCACTCTGGGCCCTGCTGATCCACAGATGTACTACTCACTCTGGGCCCTACTGATCCACAGATGTACTACTCACTCTGGGCCCTACTGATCCACAGATGTACTACTCACTCTGGGCCCTGCTGATCCACAGGTGTACTACTCACTCTAGGCCCTGCTGATCCACAGATGTACTACTCACTCTAGGCCCTGCTGATCCACAGATGTACTACTCACTCTGGGCCCTGCTGATCCACAGATGTACTACTCACTCTGGGCCCTGCTGATCCACAGATGTACTACTCACTCTAGGCCCTGCTGATCCACAGATGTACTACTCACTCTGGGCCCTACTGATCCACCAGGTCCTGTTGGTCCTCTCACTCCCATAGCACCCTGTGGTAACGGACACAGAAAGCAGATCAAACAAACAGGTATGGTCCATTTTCATTCACCTTTT
This sequence comes from Salvelinus namaycush, assembly GCF_016432855.1. Lineage (NCBI taxonomy): Eukaryota > Metazoa > Chordata > Actinopteri > Salmoniformes > Salmonidae > Salvelinus > Salvelinus namaycush. The sequence continues at coordinate 59,602 of NW_024061589.1, forward strand.
GATTGATGTTCCTGACAGAGGAGGTACTGTACATCACAGGAGGTTGGTGGCACCTTAATTGGGGGGGAGGGGCTCGTCCACTGGCTGGAGCGGAATTAGTGGAACGGTATCAAATACATCAAACACATGGTTTCCATGGTTTCCAGGTGTTTGATGCCATTCCATTCACTCCGTTCCAGCCGGTATTATGAGGCATCCTCCCCTCAGCAGCCTCTTATGCTGTACATCCAATCAGCCATATTTGGCCCTAAGACTCCAGCTCCCAAACTATCTACATGCAGTGCTTGAAGTGGACTGAAATAGGAGCTGGTACTCAGGATTTTAGGGTCCAGTACTGTTTATATTCAGCTGCCGGAAATCAAGCAGGAGAAAAGCACCAGTCTGTTCCGGCCCAATTCAAGCTCTGTCCACATAGAGAATCACTATGTCCTGACTGAGGATCTATATGTCCTGCGGATCGTTAGGTGATGAGGAGTGTGAGGTGATGAGGATCGTTTAGGTATTTTGTATTTTGTATTTATTAACGATCCCCATTAGCTGCTGATCGTTAGGTGATGAGGAGTGTGAGGTGCTGAGGATCGTTTAGGTGATGAGGATCGTTAGGTGATGAGGATTGTTAGGTCATGAGGATCGTTAGGTGATGAGGGTTGTTAGGTCATGAGGATCGTTAGGTGATGAGGGTTGTTAGGTGATGAGGGTCTTTAACTGATACTCACATGGGGTCCACCTTTTCCCAAATCACCTGGAAGTCCTCCTGGCCCCGGGGGTCCCTGTTCAGAGAAACACGTATTAATTCACCGAAAATTATGACTTGTACTAATTTATCACTCACACAAAAAATATACTCTTTTTTTTCTTAATTTTTATCGTTTTGAAAGTTTTTCAACAATATGTCTGTTTCCCATACAGTTGCCTTCCGAATGCATCAAAGGTATCTTACCATGGCTAATGTGAACGTTAACAGACATTTTACTAGATACTGTACTGTAAAGATGTAATACATGTGTCATGTGTGAATGTGTAATTAATAATACTGTAAAAGACTTACAGGGGGTCCATCGTCTCCAACACCCTATGGAGGAAAACAGAAACACCAGACGAGTCAATGCCACTATAGCATCTTACTATAGCATCTCACTATAGCATCTAACTATAGCATCTTACTATAGCATCTTACTATAGCATCTTACTATAGCATCTTACTATAGCATCTCACTATAGCATCTAACTATAGCATCTTACTATAGCATCTTACTATAGCATCTTACTATAGCATCTCACTATAGCATCTTACAATAGCATCTTACTATAGCATCTCACTATAGCATCTCACTATAGCATCTTACTATAGCATCTTACTATAGCATCTTACTATAGCATCTTACTATAGCATCTTACTATAGCATCTTACTATAGCATCTCACTATAGCATCTTACTATAGCATCTTACTATAGCATCTTACTATAGCATCTTACTATAGCATCTTACTAAAGCGACTTAATAGGCTCTATGAAGGCTCTATGAAGGCTTCATTAATAAGCCTTAGAAGCTATGTTTCATGTGATCTGAGAAAGCAGAATATTCTATGGCTGGGCCCTCTGAGTCTTCAGTATGGACTGATTCCACTAATGAATGAGTGGTTCATAGAGAATGATGTAACTCACAGCTAGTCCACGAGGTCCTGGTTTCCCGGGTTCCCCCTGAAACACAGTAAAATAGCATGTAAGTTTGAAAACACAGTGAACATGAGACAACTGTAAAGAGAATATTTAATATGCACTGTGAGTTAATCATCCCCCATCCAGCACCCAAAGCAAACTATGCATGTAGAAGACATAAAAGTATTTTCTCCATAAAGACATGTTTTTAGCTTGTCATGTACACAGAAACAGAATTCAGTATCGTGTCCTGTTTCCCCCAGGACCACATACACATACTAAACATGTAAGATGCTTTGGATAAAAGCCTCTGTTGCATATATTCACACATGACTTGTATTCTTATACTGTAATAGTCTAGCCACTGTTCCAAATCCTTAGACATTGTCAAACACACACCAAACACACACCAAACACACACCAAATACACACCAAACACACACTAAACACACACCAAACACACACCAAACACACACCAAACACACACCAAACACACACCAAACACACACCAAACACACACCAAATACACACCAAACATACACCAAACACACACCAAACACACACCAAACACACACCAAACACACACAAAACATACACCAAACATACACCAAACACACACCAAACATACACCAAACACACACCAAACACACACTAAACACACACCAAACACACACCAAACACACACCAACTAAATTCTGCAGCTGTTTGATTCCTGTGCTGTAATATTCTCGCGAATTTCTTTTCCTTCTTAGACAAATTAAGCCATCTGAGTAAAATCATTAACTAGAGACTCAACAAACTATGTATGAGGAAAACATCAAAGTATTTCTCCATAAAGACCTGCTTTCATCTCATCAGAAACACACAGCAACAGTATCCTACTCCGCATCCTTTTGACACTTCCACTGAATATTCTGGACAATTTCCTTCTTAGACAAATGAAGCCGTCTGAGTAATTACTTAACTAGAGACTTCACAGACTGAATTAACATTCCTCCAGTTTAATCCTGTGACTGAGAACCTGAGCCAGGCAGGGTACACACCAAAACGAAGAAAAAAATAGGGAGGGATTTAATGAACTCGTCCAATAAGAAACACTAATTTTGTTCTTCGTTGCAAATCGTTTTAATTTTTTTCCCCTTGCTTGCCCTAATGAACACAACTCTGATGCTTGGGCCTGGTTCCCCACAGAGATTACCCAGAACTCTGGCAGGGAGGGATCAGGGATCAGGGATTAAAGCTCATTTGTCATGAGGAATTGCTTTACGCGTTGTAATTGTAATTCCTGCTGTCTTGCCTGCCAACACAGTGGGCGAATGGATGGTCAGCAGCTTGGCTCAGTCACCTGACTGAGAGTTACCCTGGTCCCAGATCTGATTGTACTGTCTGGTGTGACAATGACCAAAGGAATTGACAAGACAGCACCAACACATCTGGGACCAGACTGTCTGAGAGTCTATGAAGCAGAAACATTAAAGGGCTCATTAGTGATTAGTTACTCACTTTCTGTCCAAGGGGACCATCAGGGCCTTCATCTCCAGTAGGGCCAGTCAAACCCTGCAGAGAGAGGAAGAGAGGAGAGAGAGACCAGGCTTCACTAATCCATCACAACAAAGACAGAAATGTCATCCAATGTCAGTAGGAGATCAGCTGTACGCTAGAAAACCATAAGAGTTAGTTGATACCTTTTCAAAAGCGATCATAACAGAAAACCTTTCTCTAAGAAATGTTTTTGCAACTTTACAAACTTTAAGGTGTGCTTTAAGCCTTCCTAATCTCATAATAATTCCAGCTGTGTATGTACATGATGTCATAAAATAAGTTGCGTACAACACAGCTAATGGGGTGGGAGGAGCTCAGAAGTAGGCGTGTGTACGTGGGCAGGGCTAAACGATGCCCCTCCCACAAGGAATGAATCGGTAAACACTGTGCATTAGTAGAAACGGGTATCCAGTACTTTTCAGCACAGCTTGACAGAATGGCAAAGCTCTGAAATACATGCTCTTTTCCATTCTCTGACTTATGTTGGCATTTTCAAAATAGTTTCAACAAATGCTTCCTTGGATTATATTGATTTAAGATAGATCATGTTTAGTTTGAATAGATGGTGGCATCTAGTCTAGAATAGGAAATATCTCCACAGACACCACGGTCAGGACACTGAGAGCATCTGAGACAAACTGAGACATCTCTGTGAGACAGTTAACTTACTGGGAGAGTGGTTAACCCAAACCCACATTCCTCTGGTCCAACTCAAACAAGATCCATTGACAGGTATCATTCCACAGCAGCCTGAGGATCCTCAACTGGAGAATGGAGACTGGAGACACCCACAGCACAAACACTGCTGGGTACTGTTTCACTAAGGCTTTATGGGCGTGAGAAAAAATATTGCCAAAATAATAAAAACACTTCACAGCAATCATTTTCTGGACAAAAATAATATCCAGTTGAACATGTACACGGAGTTTAAAAACATTAAGAACACCTGCTCTTTCCATTTCACAGACTGACCAGGTGAATCCGGTTGAAAGCTATGATCCCTTATTGATGTCACTTGTTAAATCCACTTCAATCAGTGTAGATGAAGGGGAGGAGACAGGTTAAAGAAGGATTTTCAAGCCTTGAAACAATTGAGACATGGATTGTCTATGTGTACCATTCAGAGGGTGAATGGGCAAGACAAAATATTTAATTGCCTTTGAACAGGGTATGGTAGTAGGTGCCAGGCGCACCGGTTTGTGTCAAGAACTGCAACGCTTCTGGATTTTTCACTCTCAACAGTTTCGCTTGTGTATCAAGAATGGTCCACCACCCAAAAGACATCCAGCCAAGTTGACACAACTGTGGGAAGCATTGGAGTCAACATGTGGAATGCTTTTGACACCTTGTAGAGTCCATTCCCTGACAAATTGAGGCAATACTGGCAAAAGGGGGGAGCAACTCCATATTAGGAAGGTGTTCCTAATGTTTGGTATACTCATCCACTTTGATATCTCATCCGTATGCCTTTGTTCACACTCTATAGACCTACTAGTCACTTTGATATCTCATCCATATGCCTTTGTTCACACTCTATAGACCTACTAGTCACTTTGATATCTCATCCATATGCCTTTGTTCACACTCTATAGACCTACTAGTCACTTTGATATCTCATCCATATGCCTTTGTTCACACTCTATAGACCTACTAGTCACTTTGATATCTCATCCGTATGCCTTTGTTCACACTCTATAGACCTACTACAGTCACTTTGATATCTCATCCGTATGCCTTTGTTCACACTCTATAGACCTACTACAGTCACTTTGATATCTCATCCGTATGCCTTTGTTCACACTCTATAGACCTACTACAGTTACTTTGTTCACACTCTATAGACCTACTACAGTCACTTTGATATCTCATCCGTATGCCTTTGTTCACACTCTATAGACCTACTACAGTCACTTTGTTCACACTCTATAGACCTACTACAGTCACTTTGATATCTCATCCGTATGCCTTTGTTCACACTCTATAGACCTACTACAGTCACTTTGATATCTCATCCGTATGCCTTTGTTCACACTCTATAAACCTACTACAGTCACTTTGATATCTCATCCGTATGCCTTTGTTCACACTCTATAGACCTACTACAGTCACTTTGTTCACACTCTATAGACCTACTACAGTCACTTTGATATCTCATCCGTATGCCTTTGTTCACACTCTATAGACCTACTACAGTCACTTTGTTCACACTCTATAAACCTACTACAGTCACTTTGATATCTCATCCGTATGCCTTTGTTCACACTCTATAGACCTACTACAGTCACTTTGTTCACACTCTATAGACCTACTACAGTCACTTTGATATCTCATCCGTATGCCTTTGTTCACACTCTATAGACCTACTACAGTTACTTTGATATCTCATCCGTATGCCTTTGTTCACACTCTATAGACCTACTACAGTCACTTTGACATCTCATCCGTATGCCTTTGTTCACACTCTATAGACCTACTACAGTCACTTTGATATCTCATCCGTATGCCTTTGTTCACACTCTATAGACCTACTACAGTTACTTTGATATCTCATCCGTATGCCTTTGTTCACACTCTATAGACCTACTACAGTCACTTTGTTCACACTCTATAGACCTACTACAGTCACTTTGATATCTCATCCGTATGCCTTTGTTCACACTCTATAGACCTACTACAGTCACTTTGTTCACACTCTATAGACCTACTACAGTCACTTTGATATCTCATCCGTATGCCTTTGTTCACACTCTATAGACCTACTACAGTTACTTTGATATCTCATCCGTATGCCTTTGTTCACACTCTATAGACCTACTACAGTCACTTTGTTCACACTCTATAGACCTACTACAGTTACTTTGATATCTCATCCGTATGCCTTTGTTCACACTCTATAGACCTACTACAGTCACTTTGACATCTCATCCGTATGCCTTTGTTCACACTCTATAGACCTACTACAGTCACTTTGACATCTCATCCGTATGCCTTTGTTCACACTCTATATACCTACTACAGTCACTTTGATATCTCATCCGTATGCCTTTGTTCACACTCTATAGACCTACTACAGTCACTTTGATATCTCATCCGTATGCCTTTGTTCACACTCTATAGACCTACTACAGTCACTTTGTTCACACTCTATAGACCTACTAGTTACTTTGTGAACCTACAGCAGAAGTGTGACTGAAATGCAAACTACCTACAAAGTGATACATGAACCATGTACACTTGATAGTATGCTTTAGGATATTAATACAAACTAATATCCTAGGAGTGTTTTCCTAACCTGCTTTTCTCCCTCCAATTTGGATGGAAGCTACAGTTAATTAAGTGCAGGCCTTCCTTCTCTCTGCCTGAACAAAAAGGCTGTTGTGTTACAAAGGAAACTGTCAATTTCTTAGCCTTTTCTTTGCTCCCGAGTGGCGTAGCGGTCTAAGGCACTGCATCTCAGTGCTAGAGGCGTCACAACAAACACCCTGGTTTGAATCCAGGCTGTAACCCAACCGGCCGTGATTGGGAGTCCCATAGGGCCGCGCACAATTGGCCCAGTGTCGTCCAGGTTTGGCCGATCTAGGCCGTCATTGTAAATAAGAATTTGTTCTTAACTGGCTTGCCTAGTTAAATAAAGGTTACTATAAAGGTTAATATATATATTTGGCCTGCTTGAAAATTCTTCACATTTTTCTCCGATTGGCTCCTCTCTTGGGTAAGATTGATTGGCTCCTCTGTTGGGTAAAGATTGATTGGCTCCTCTCTTGGGTAAAGATTGATTGGCTCATATTTTTAAGGGTAGAAGGTGTACATATTGAGAAGTTCCACCTCCTAGCTACTGTACTGCTGCTATAACATGAATATGACAGTCATCATGACTAGTTCACTATTACTATCATCAAAGATAACAAAAAAGACGCCAATGACGACAAACAGGAAATTGAAGGCAGAGGATGAAACAGGATACTCACATCATCCCCGGGCTCGCCTGGCAACCCGGCTGAGCCTAGTTTACCTGCATCTCCACCAGGACCCTAACAACACAACAACACAACCACAATAGAAAGCATAAGAACAACAGCATACAGTCAAATACAGCAGAATTACTAGATGATAATGACATAGTATTGTGTCAACAATAAAATAAAGTTTATAATTACAGCAGGGCCATCCTCTCCGTCGTCTCCCCTCTCACCCTGAAATAGAAAAAGGCCTACATGTGAAATGCACAGATAAATATATATCTATATATATTCACATATGTAAACATATGTGTTTATACATAATTGGTCTAATTCTAAATCTTCCGCATGCAGCCGGTTTATGGTTGTAAAAAGGGTTGTGCTCGCCCACCGTACAAATCACATAATCGCATAATTATGAACAAGTGTTGGGATGATTGTGATAGTGACATGAGGTGAGCACATCCCATCTTACAAATCAATTATGAACATGAGTTGTGATAATGCTCTTTATCATTTGGAAGATAATTCAAGTTAATAGAGGAGAGAACGTACAGCGACACCATCAATTCCTGGGACACCTGCGGGTCCTGGAGGGCCGACGGGGCCTGAGGCCCTCTGGACAAAGAGACGGTCAAACAAGGCAATCAGCTATGGATATCATTGCTATACATAATGAACATCTGTATGGGACATACTGTATGTCTGAAAATGAAGGAGAGGCAGAAGTCTCCTTTAGGCTTAGCCAATAATAATTCATTCAAGGAATAACAGGTGCATAATTGCCATAGCAAAGCAAACATAAGACACCAACACAACTGAAGCAAATACCCTTCGTTCTGAGAAATATGTTCAATCCATGTGGTAGTAGCTACCCACTGGGCACAGACATCAATTCAACGTCTATTACATTTTGGTTCCAACGTCATTTCATTGAAATGATGTGGAAACAGCTTTGATTCAACCAGTGTGTACCCAGTGAGTACATGATGTAAATAAATACTGTATGCTCAGTCACAGTCACCCAGTGAGTACATGATGTAAATAAATACTGTATGCTCAGTCACAGTCACCCAGTTACAAAAAGGAAATGATCATCCTTTGATTTGTTTCAGTATTTCTTATAGAACTTCACGTACATGACTAGACCAACTATAATCTGGCCATTCTGCTAGTTGATTCCACAACAATAAATCCATGAGAATAACATCATGTAGATACACTCACCTGAAGTTCTGCTTCATCAACCTGAAAGCAGAGGTACACAGAGAAGGACTTACTTGTGTGGAGCAAATAAGGACAATCTGCACCAAAAGTACCCAAAAAAGTGGCCCGCGAGCCATGGTCTCTCCTGCTCTTCCCTCTCCCGGACAGCAAGAACGGGTAAAAATGTTTTCCTTTTTCTTGGATGAGTTGGGTTGATGGACCCCCGACAAAAAAAGTCACCCAACTGAATCCGTTTCTACCAACTGAACCGCCAGAGGTACCATAGGCATCAAAGCCTTATGCATATTCATGACCTGCTTAGTTATAGGAAGTGATTGGCAGAATTCACGGACTGCGCCAGAGAACAGACTGGGAGGGGTTATTATGGGTACAGAGGGTAAATGGAAAATTGAAAATAATAGCGGGCAATTTAAATGGCTTGGGATTTATTGAACCACCTGTTTAGTGTTAATCTTTCATGTTGTTTATTTACAATGGTTGCCTGGGCTAGATAATACCAGCCTCTTTACTGGCTATTTTGATCATTTAGTTCAGTAATTTGACAATCGTTGCAGTCTGTTTTGTCAATGGTTCTTACCGACGTCCTGACTGATAGGTCATTGCAGGTCTGTGGTCGCCCCACATCACAATGAATGTGCATCGATTGGAGCTCAAACTGAAAAATAAACACAATAATAATAATCACTCCGACATAAGTCACATTCACAACCTATGTATAATATAATTGGCAAAATAGTGATCGTTAAATCCTTAGTTATCGTCACCAATCCTCAATCGGCTAAACCATCATGTAGGACTAATCCTCACATCACATGCATGATTCTCAACTAATCATAGTAATTTGACACTAACAGTAAGATAACTACTGATTGTAATGTTATTAATATATCTTTATTGTGACCACGAATAGAGTGAACCTGCCTGATGATAAAAAAATTTTTTTAAATACATCCCAAACCACAATTATTATCAAAGGGCAATTACGCGCGATATTACGCGGACTTTTACTCTGTGATTTGGTTTTGGGACTATATTACAAACATCTCCCTATAATATTGCACTGCCATCATAGAAACTTTGCCTGGTCTTCCCTAGACACAGCCAGGTCATCTTCTGGACTAGAACCTCTGTGTTACAATTCCCACTTATTTGTAGAAATTGACATGGCGGAGCGCCACGCATTCCTTATAGGCCGCATTCGGCTAAAAAGTCACTCTCGGAGTAGGTCATTTACAGTAAAACTCTCCAATGTAGGCTAGAGTGTATGCCGAAAAACTAGGTTTGAATATTTGGAGTGGTCCTGTCGTTACTCACTATTGTGCCTTAAAGTCCCAAACCTCTTGTACTTGCCATAGGACTAGCCTTATGAAAGGAGGCTAAGCACAAGTTCACAAAACAATCAACTTACTGGCACTGCTAAAACGGGGTTATCCTTCAGCTTTCCAATCAACGTGTATCCATCCAGGTTGACTATACCTCTCTGGGGTGTGTTCTGAGAGTCCACCATAATGCAATCCACGAACAGAGTTACAGAACGCTTGCTGACTTTCAGTAAGATATTGTGCCATTGAGAGTTGAAGAGGAACGGTAGGAAAGGGAAAACGGCCGTCTCTCGTGTTTTATTCAATGTTGTGAAGGTAAATTCAAGAGACAGCGATTCTCCGTTCAGTCTAACGGCAAGCTGCTCTTCGCCGTTCAAATCTTGCATTTGCCAAATATTCCAGTTCTTGGTTACGGCACTGCGGTTCATTCGTAAAACTGTCACAAACGCAAATTCCTCCGGTAGTCCAAGGGGATACGCTGATCTGAAACATGGAGAGAAATAGTCACTTATCTTGTACATATTAGCCTTTGATAAGTTGGCTAATATCGCCAATGCTAACATCACCATGCATAGTAGGACTAGATGTTAAGGCCTAGTTGTCTATTCATCTACATGCTTTACACATCGAGTCCAGAGTAATTTACCAAAAAAAGTGTATATAATTGTAGTTAAATTATACACAAGTGATGCTATGGCTAAAATAATGTATACTTCTCCTAAAGTGAGCAGTGGCCCTTCATGTGGCCTATTAGCGCGGGAGGTAGCCCAGCGGTTAAGAGCGTTGGACCAGTAACTGAAAGGTCGCTGGTTCGAGCCAACTAGGTGAAAAATCTGTCGATGTGCCCTTGAGCAAGGCACTTAACCCGAATTCCTCTTGTAAATTGCTCTGGATAAGATACTGCAATGTGCTGCGAGTTACCCTGATTCAGCACCATGGACAGGGACATGACCGGTAGATGGCAGTGTTCACCAATACTGCAGCTCTCTGGCCAATTACTGCAGAACCGTTGACCTACAGTATATATTTAATTGTACTATTGTTCCTGGGGTTATCCCTAAGATCTGGAAAGTGGAACCGTCCAATCTCCAAATGATCTTGCCTTTCCAAACTTTTAGAATCCCTGACCAACTGTCAGATAAGAACTTCTCGTTCTATTCTTAATGTGAATATAGTTTTAAACCTGGACATACTGTAGCACCGGTTCAGCTGCTACGCTCCTTTTAGATAATGTGTTAAGTTGCTTGGATCATAAAAATCATTGTGCTGCCTTATTTATAGACATTCCCAAGGCCCTTGACACTGTTGACCATCACACTCTCATTCAAAGGTTGACTGAAATAAGCCTGGATCAGGCTTCTTGCAAGTGGTTTGAAAATGATCTGTCAGACAGGGTACAGTGTGTGATTTCTGATGGTGTCAAGTCTAGGTTCCTGGATATTAGGAAAGGTGTACCACATGGGTCGGTATTGGGACCTGTTCTCTTTACTTTTTATATACATAATATTGGTCTATTTGTTCAAACTTGTAATATTCATCTGTATGCAGACGATCCTGTTATGTATGCCGTTGCCCCAACTGTAGACCAGGTGTTGTTAGAGCTGCAATCTGACTTTGTTGCCTTACAGAATGCCCTGTTTATTTTTTTAAAAGTTGGACTTAATGTGGGCAACACTAAATATATGTTTTTCTCTAATTCTCACACTTTTTTTCCCGATGGACTATATATTTATTAATTAAATGGTTCTCCCATCAATCAGGTTCCTGCCTATGAATATCTGGGCTTTTGGATTGACAAGGATTTATTGTTTAAAAAACATACTGTGGCAGGTAGCCTTGTGGTTAGAGCGTTGGACTAGTAACTGAAAGGTTGCAAGTTTGAATCCCCGAGCTGACAAGGTAAAAATCTGTGGCTCTGCCCATGAACAAGGCAGTTAACCCACTGTACCTAGGCTGTCATTTAAAATGAGAATTTGTTCTTAACTGACTTGCCTAGTTAAAATAAACTTGTTAAAAAGCTAAGATTTAAAGTGGGCTTCTTTTTTTGAAATAGATCTTGCCTCTACCTAAACAGCAGGAAACAGATTGTACAGTCAACTTTCCTGACAGTTCTTAACTATGGTGACACAATACCCAGAATGCAACAAGCAGCCACTAACTACTCTTAACCCTTAGGATGCTGTCTACCATAGTGCCCTTCACATTATCACAGGTGACAGTTTTAATACTCACCACTGCATCCTGTATCAAAAGGTTGGCTGGTACCCATTGAAGTCCCGTAGATCAATTCATTACTCCTTTTTTGTTTACAAAGCTTGTTTACAATTAGATGTTCTGGTGCTACTCGGGCAGTTTAGAGTGTTCATTGAATACCTAGTAGCTGAGGACTGTAACTGTTTTTCATAAATGTTGTGTTTGTATTGATTGCCGTTTTGTTTGACATTGTATTGGTTGTTGTATTGCTGTGATCAGGGCACTCTTGGGATTCAGACCATGGTCTCAATGGGTTTTCCCTGAATAAATAAAGAATAATAATTTTATAATAATAATACATTACATCTACAGCACTAGCCGCCCACTGGATCTGTGCTATTTACCTTGTGTTAATTCTGAAGTTGAATGCTGGCCCTATTTTGTAGGCAACATGCTGAGAGGTTGATCCAGGCCCCTTTTGAACTGTTCCTCTTCTGGCCAGCTCAGCAATGTGAAACTGGGACATGATATAAAAACCTGTTGGTAGGATAATGTACATTAGGGATACTTGTTGACATGGATAGTTGTAATTTGTTTTTTTAAATTGTTGTTTTTTATCTCAGTAGTTTGAACTCTCACCTGGGAAACTATCCTCTCCGACCTTAATCGGAGGACACAGGCCCTGCTCAGTTTGAATGTCAGCTCCAGAGGAAAAAGACACCCCTGCAAAGAGGAAGAGACAGACTGACTTGTCTTGGCTGAAGTAGGATATGTGTGTGTGTGTGTGTGTGTGTGTGTGTGTGTGTGTGTGTGTGTGTGTGTGTGTGTGTGTGTGTGCGTGCGTGCGTGCGTGCGTGCGTGCGTGCGTGCGTGCGTGCGTGCGTGCGTGCGTGTGTGTGCACATCCAAGTGCCCCCTTCTTCCTAGCCTGCACCAGTGCTGATTGCCTCATAGCCTGACCTTCACACTGAAAGAAGCTGCTACTGCAGTGATTACAGTACGTGGACAGACAGACATCCAATCACCCATCCAATCATCCAGTGTTTGGAAAGCTGCTGCACTGCTGTACGTAGCCCTGCTGTGAGCACTGAATAAATATTATCTCTGAGTATTGGTTGTTTCCTCTTAGGCCTAACACCCTGGCTCGAGACTTGACATCTTGGCTCACTGATGCAGTCCTACCTAGCTGCACCATTGTATCACTCAGTTTCTTACCGTCATGAAATGTTGAAATAAGAACTGTTCAAGAGTCACATCATCATCAATTGGGAATTCACATCGCCTATACATTCGGCTTTTTCCAGGGTTTAAGAAGATATTTAAACGCACTACTCTATTGTCTGTATGTCTTCTACAGAGTATTAAACAATACTTACTCTGCGAGTGAAGGCCTGTGCTGAGGCATTGTGGGATCACATAGCATAACAAGTAGAGGAGGACCTCCCTAAAATACAAATGGCATGTCATCACAGATGTTAGGAACGCAGATGTTAGGGACACAGATGTTAGGAACGCAGATGTTAGGAATGCAGATGTTAGGAACACAGATGTTAGGAGCACAGATGTTAGGAGCACAGATGTTAGGAGCACAGATGTTAGGAATACAGATGTTAGGAACTCAGATGTTAGGAACACAGATGTTAGGAACACAGATGTTAGGAACACAGATGTTAGGAATGCAGATGTTAGGTTAGGAACACAGATGTTAGGAATGCAGATGTTAGGAACACAGATGTTAGGAATACAGATGTTAGGAACACAGATGTTATGAATACAGATGTTAGGAACACAGATGTTAGGAACACAGATGTTAGGAATGCAGATGTTAGGTTAGGAACACAGATGTTAGGAATACAGATGTTAGGTTAGGAACACAGATGTTAGGAATGCAGATGTTAGGTTAGGAACACAGATGTTAAGAATACAGATGGTAAGAATACAGATGTTAGGAACACAGATGTTGGGAACCCAGATGTTAGGAATACAGATGTTAAGAATACAGATGGTAAGAATACAGATGTTAGGAACACAGATGTTGGGAACCCAGATGTTAGGAATACAGATGTTAGGAACACAGATGTTAAGAATACAGATGTTAGGAATACAGATGTTAGGAACACAGATGTTAGGAACACAGATGTTAGGAATGCAGATGTTAGGTTAGGAACACAGATGTTAGGAATCCAGATGGTAAGAATACAGATGTTAGGAATACAGATGTTAGGAACCCAGATGTTAGGAACACAGATGTTAAGAATACAGATGGTAAGAATACAGATGTTAGGAACACAGATGTTGGGAACCCAGATGTTAGGAATACAGATGTTAGGAACACAGATGTTAAGAATACAGATGTTAGGAATACAGATGTTAGGAACACAGATGTTAGGAACACAGATGTTAGGAATGCAGATGTTAGGTTAGGAACACAGATGTTAGGAATCCAGATGTTAGGAACACAGATGTTAGGTTAGGAACACAGATGTTAGGAACACAGATGTTAGGAACACAGATGTTAGGAACACAGATGTTAGGAATACAGATGTTAGCAGATGAATAAGCCCTCTTTGTACCAAAACAGAATCCTATATATAGAATCCTATATCATCAACAGCAGGGTTCTGCAACCCTCTTCCTGGAGAGCTACCGTCCTGCACGTTGTAACTTCCAACCCTAATCTAGTGCACCTGATTTTAATCATTAGCTGGTTGATAAAATGAATCAGGTTAGTTACAACAGGGGCTGGAGCAAAAGTCTACAGTAGGGGAGCTCTCCAGGAACAAGGTTGGAGACCCAAGATCTACAGATTTGCAGTTCAGTTCAAAATGTATAGCCTAGTCTGTGAACTTTAATACATGAATAACTGTATAATAGCAGCTTGCATGCATAATGCAAAGCAATACCTACATACGTCAATCAATAAATGAATGTTTACCTTTTGAATCCACCCATTCAGTAGGCCTTTAGCAGGTTTTTTTGTGGTTGGAAGAGTCTGTCTACAGGTCCCAGCTGTGTGAGGAACAAGAAGAACCTACAAAATAACACCTCTGGTAAGACTGGCAAACTGAGGAGGTTTTCTTTGAGGCGTGACTTATACTGTTCTCTGGGGGTGGGGAGTGGGTCCGCTGGTTAAACACTGTACTAGGGTTAGTATCCCATATCAAATCAAATTGTATTTGTCACATACACAGTTTACAGCAGGTATAAAAGGTGCTCCCTCAACAGTGCAGTACAATATCAATATCCATAATAATCAAAAGTCAAGAAGTAGTAAGAAGGTATTATGCATAGTAATAAAACAGTTATGTACACAATCAGATATACAGTATAAATTATGAATGTACTATGTCAAGTATGACTGTTTTTACAATTATAAAGTGGATAGTGTCTTGGTCACACAGGTGAATAAATAGTGTATAAATAGAACAACAGCATTGACTGTGTGTGTGTGTGTGTGTGTGTGTGTTAATGTGTTTGTGTGTGTTAATGTGTTTGTGTGTGTGTGTGTGTGTGTGTGAGAGAGAGAGAGCTTCTGTGAAAGGGATGGCTGTATGGAGAGTCAAGGCAAATAGTCTCTGAGCAGATAGACAGCTAGGCTTAGCTGCTCAGCAGTCGGGTGGCCTGGTGGTAGAAGCTACCTCGGAGCCTGTTGGTTCGAGACTGGTTGCTACGACACCGTTTGGTCTGGTGGCAGAAGCTGTCTCGGAGCCTGTTGGTTCGAGACTGGTTGCTACGACACAGTTTGGTCTGGTGGTAGAAGCTGTCTCGGAGCCTGTTGGTTCGAGATTGGTTGCTACGACACCGTTTGGTCTGGTGGCAGAAGCTGTCTCGGAGCCTGTTGGTTCGAGACTGGTTGCTACGACACCGTTTGTTCTGGTGGCAGAAGCTGTCTCGGAGCCTGTTGGTTCGAGACTGGTTGCTACGACACCGTTTGGTCTGGTGGCAGAAGCTGTCTCGGAGCCTGTTGGTTCGAGACTGGTTGCTACGACACCGTTTGGTCTGGTGGCAGAAGCTGTCTCGGAGCCTGTTGGTTCGAGACTGGTTGCTACGACACCGTTTGGTCTGGTGGCAGAAGCTGTCTCGGAGCCTGTTGGTTCGAGATTGGTTGCTACGACACCGTTTGGTCTGGTGGCAGAAGCTGTCTCGGAGCCTGTTGGTTCGAGACTGGTTGCTACGACACCGTTTGGTCTGGTGGCAGAAGCTGTCTCGGAGCCTGTTGGTTCGAGACTGGTTGCTACGACACCGTTTGGTCTGGTGGCAGAAGCTGTCTCGGAGCCTGTTGGTTCGAGACTGGTTGCTACGACACCGTTTGGTCTGGTGGCAAAAGCTGTCTCGGAGCCTCTTGGTTCGAGACTGGATGCTCCGACACAGTTTGGTCTGGTGGTAGAAGCTGTCTCGGAGCCTGTTGTTCTGAGACTGGATGCTCCGACACAGTTTGGTCTGGTGGCAAAAGCTGTCTCGGAGCCTCTTGGTTCGAGACTGGATGCTCCGACACTGTTTGGTCTGGTGGTAGAAGCTATAGAGTATCCATAGAGTCTATAGATACTCTATATCTATAGAGTATCCATAGAGTATCCATAGGGTATCCATAGCGTATCCATAGGGTATCCATAGAGTATCCACACGGTATCCATAGGGTATCCACATGGTATCCATAGGGTATCCACCACGTATCCATAGGGTATCCATAGGGTATCTATAGGGTGGCCCATAGGCTATCCATAGAGTATCCATAGAGTATCCATAGCGTATCCATAGAGTATCCATAGGGTATCCATAGAGTATCCACAAGGTATCCATAGGGTATCCACCACGTATCCATAGGCTATCCATAGGGTATCCATAGAGTATCCATAGAGTAATCATAGAGTATCCATTGGGTGGCCCATAGAGTATCCATAGGGTGGACCATAGGTTATCCCATAGGGTGGCCCATAGGTTATCCCATAGGGTGGCCCATAGGGTATCCATAGGTTGGCCCATAGTGTATCCATAGGGTGGCCCATAGGGTATCCATGGAGTATCCATAGGGTGGCCCATAGTGTATCCATAGGGTATCCATGGAGTATCCATAGGGTGGCCCATAGGGTATCCATAGGGTGGTCCATAGGGTATCCATGGAGTATCCATGGAGCATCCATAGGGTGGCCCATAGGGTATCCATAGGGTATCCCATAGGGTATCCATAGGGTGGCCCATAGAGTATCCATAGGGTGGCCCATAGGGTATCCATAGGGCTCTGGTCAAAATAAATGCACAATAGGGTGCCATCTGGGACATACTCAATGTCTTTATCACATGCATTACCGTGTACATACAAGTCAAAGATCAAATTAAAGTAGAATGTAAACAGACTATTGGCTCCCAATATGATATATTATTTTGTAGCCTATAGCCTGCATTAATGTGTAATACATAGCCTACATCAGGGGTAGACAACCCTGTTCCTAGTGTGCCACAGGTACTGCAGGATTCTATCCCAACTAGGCAGCACGCGGAGCTGAGCAACGTAGTTAATTGATCAGTTCAGTGATGGCCTAAATTCAACACACTTGGTCTTCCAGGTCGGTTAAATCAAAAACATGAAGTTTCTGCGGCCCTCCAGGACCAGGGTTACCTACCCCTGGTTTACACTATAACATTACAGATATCTTTGGGAGTTGGATCATTCCTTTTTCACAGTATCCAATAGGTGTCAGAGATCACATGTCAACAGAAAGTTAACAGAGTAGTCTAAAGACTACTGCACGTCTGCGTCTGCAAAGCGGCCAGGGCTTTTATGGCACAGGTGGTCGCCACCCTACAGGGTCACTGGTTCAAGCCCTGTTCTGCCAGTTCCCCCTCAACCACTATAATAGATAGGAGTTATAGAATATGATTTCACATTTACCCTGCCATGCCTCATCTCCAACCATATCCAGATTGGAGGGGTGTACCAAGCAATCCATCTAAACTCAATCAGTGAGGAATCTGGATCTGTCATATCAGTCCTAACAATTACCACTCATAGAGAATGATAGAGGACTCTTCTTTGTATCTGTCCTATTATGGAGTCTGTGAGCGAGCCATTGAGGCCATCTCCATTTTGAAGTAGTCCATTTTCAATGAGGTGATAAACAAACTGAAAGTGTGCATACTACCACCTTGAGTGTGTTTGAACAGCTATAAAGGCATGGTTGGGGACTTACTGCCACCTGCAGGGATGGAATATTTGCTCACAGGTATAATTCATTGGCTGATCCCTCCTGATAACCTGGATGGCATTGTGTGATCCCTCCTCAACACATAGGAAGTCCCACCCAGTAAACAACTTAAATATTGAAAGCACTCACTGACCCTGCCAATGCTAAAACAGGCTTTTGGGCACTAGAGTCCTCTATCATTCTCTATGGTACCTGAAAGCGAGGGACTCTCCATTTGGGCTGATCTTTAATAACCTGCTAGCACCTCCCCCGGTAAAAGGGGAATAAGGCAACCTCAGAGTTACACACAAGGATATTTTATTGACACACACACACACACACACACACACACACACACACACACACACACACACACACACACACACACACACACACACACACACACACACACACACACACACACACACACACACACACACACACACGCACACACACACACACACACACACACACACACATGGATGAAATGTACATGGGAAGGTAGTGGAATGGTAGTAGTTCTGTACTGGACAGAAAACAGGGGTAATGAATACATTGTACATACTATATGATAGCAAGAGAGCAATGGTAATTGTAATGAAGGACTGTATAAATGGGTATGCTACCAACGATACACACAGAGGCAGAATGCAATAGGCAATAGTAAAAACTATAAAGAACAACAAGCAATAATTATATACATGTTACACACTCACTTTGTGCTAGTACACCACCCCACCCCATGTCCAAAGAATTATGAGTGAGTCCAGCTGTTGTTGTGCAGGTCAGAGATGAGCTTGCTGGTCTCTCTGTGTCTGCTTGAAGGAGACTGAGAGAGAGAGGCAGGATCTGGGGATCTGGAACCAAAGATGTGATTGGCTGACCTCACTGTGTGATAAGGCCCCTGGCAACCATGAGCCCTAGCAAACAATCGGTTTGGCTATGGCCAGAGGTGTGAAGGGCAAGTTCATGATTTGACCTCGGTTATTTCTGAGTTCCCAGATGTCTTGAAAGCACCAACAGAGTCACCGGCAAGGAGGTCAGAGTACCACTTGACAGGATCTGCGCAGCAACTGCGCAGTTTATATGTTCGAGAACGTGCGTGGTCGCTTCCAGTGTTTTCCTTTTTTTCAAACCGAACGTTGCTAGCCTTGCCAGGCTGCCGAAGCTGTGTGCAAGATCAAGGGACTGGATTGACTACCCATGTCGTTGTCCCGTTTGGTTTTGAAGTCGGCTTAATGCTGTTTTGTTATAGTATTTCGTATTTTAACTATCAGAAGAAGTGATCTGTCGTCACAGAATCTGGTGAGTACTGAGTAGATCAACGCGCCAACGAGCTAGCTAGCTAGCTACTAGATGACGGTAACGATACAGCACAGATCCGATGTGTGAAAATAAAGCCATTGGCTGCTGCTTTACAGCTTGAAAGATTAGCTAGTTAACTAGTTACGAGTTTAAAGTTATCGTGCTGGCTAGCTAAGTAAGGACGGTTAGCTAGTTACTGCAAAACTAGCAATGTGGTGAGACTGACAGCTACTTTAACTAACGTTAACTACTGTAGCCAACACATTATCTATATAACGTTAACTACTGTACGTTGTTGACTCAATATGTTGTTGTCTGTTTATTCCGAAGAAACACCAGCTAGTTAGTTAGTTGACAGAATTCCCAGTTAACTAGTTATCTTGCTATGACGTTTTGATGGTAGAAGCTGGCTAGGTAGCTAACTACACTAGGGAGACAGATTTTGTGTGGTGATTCATTCTGTCCTTGTTTTCAGTAGGGGATGGTCACAGAATATTTCAACATCTGAGAATGATCCTGTGAAACTTTTGAGGAAATAGTAGGCCTATGTAAGTTGCTCAATCAACAGGACCTATATAAACTAAGTGTTTTCTGCATGTGTTACATAGCTAACTAACTACCGAACCATAACCCTTAATTAGTACGCTCCTAGACCTGGGGATATAAATGTTACTCTCCCCTGAACTGTCATACGTTCCATCAGTCAAGGTAACTAGTTAACGTTAGCTAACTAGCTATACCATGTTGTTATACCTCTTCTCAGTCATGACTTGGGCTATTTATTCTCAGTAAGTTGTCAAAATGTTATTGCTGTTCAGTTGCGTAACTAGCTAGCTTGCAAACTACCTACACAATGTTGAAGTATCCTCATGGACTCACTGTCAAGAGTGTGACTAGGTTGGAAAAAGAGGCAGGTAGACTACAGGTATGATTGTTGAAGACACTCAGGGAGCATTCACAGACACAGGTAGCGTAGTTGTTTTGCTTGGCAAAGATCAATAAACTGAAACTGTCATATTCATGATTGGAGCTTACTGTTTCTCTACAGTCATGTAACTTCCAGGAATAGCACTGGCTTCAAAAGACCAGGGAGTGGAGTGTGAATTCCATACATTATTATAAGGTGAATTATTAATCAGCCAGTGCACATAGCTGCACTCAGGAAGGAAACGGGTTGGCACCACACTATGCAGCTGATTAGAAAAGCACATGCACACTAGCTAAGTATACTGTACTGTACTGTAACCTAGATGCGTTCTAGTCTGCATCATGCTGAGTTATGAGGGAAGAACAATAAGGGTGACTCTCCGGTTTATCTTAAGTAGGCTACATTCCCCTGTTGCCTCATCAGTACAATCTGTAATGTTGTCTTAGATCTAGACTGTATTGTTGTGCATCATTGTGTCAGTTCAGTTGTGAATTGTGATTGTGTTGCTAAATCTCAGTCATTTGACTGTTTGTTTGTTTGTTCAGTTAGTAAATGGGTAGCTGGCCATGCAAACAGTAGCCTAAACCAGCGTGCACACTCTGCCTTGCAAAGCAAACACCCTGCTGGACAGGTAGACCCTACTGGTAGACATAACTTAGTGGATCTAGGCGTTGTAACTGTACTCGGAGCAGCTCACCACCACAACGTTTTCTAACTAGTTCCAACTTAAAGGAACCCATTTGATCACTCAAACTGAAACTTTGCACTCAGGTGAGACATAGAAGACATGTTGTAATTAAAGTTGGCTTGGCACCACTATCTCTGGCCCTGTTTCAGATAGCCAGGCCATCTCCATTTGAATGCACTTTGCTTTGTGAAACATGCAGATGCATGTACTGGTGTTGTCCCATATAAGAGAAATGTGCAACAGGTTTTAACATGCCCTGCTCCCAGCACGTCCGCTTTATGACATGGCTATGGAAACTATGGAAACCCAGAGACGGTGTTCTCATGCAACACAGTGTTCTGATTTTCTTGCAGCCTGTCTATGGATGATGCGACTGTTAGAGTTAGACAGTGATATGCTTGTCTATCCTATAATTTATGTGCCTGTATTATTAAGTAAAGGATTGCCTAGAGGAGGAGTGCTGATCAAGGATCAGGTCCTCCCTGTCCATTCATTATAATCTAAAATGCATAACTGTTCCCAGATCAGCACTCCTACTCTGAGGAGAAGCTTTATGAATACGGTGTTGATATGATTAAAGTCAATTCCCTGCAGTTTCACTCAATAATTTACAGCATTCTGTAAGATGGAGAGCTTGTTATGTATGGGGGCTTGCCTTGGTTGTTTATGAATACATAAGAGTCTCTCTGGTTATCTGCCTGAGAAAACCATGCCAGTCTTGTTGCTTGTCTCCCTCCTTCATCTCTGAGTGAAAGAGTGGGGGCAGGGGGATAGAGAGAGAGGAAAACGAGAGAAGGGAAGAGAGAAACGGACAGAGAGAGCCGGAGAGAGAGGTAGAGACGGAGAGAGAAAGTCAGAGATCAGAGAGACCGAACATGACAGACCTGGTGGGAGAGAGTGTTAGGGAGAGATCTAAGCAGTCTGTATTCAAGGCTTCCATTAGACATCATAACAACCCTGCCAGCTGTACCCTCTCTGCCCTACTTGGCCTCTTTCCTGTGTGTTTTCTAAACAACCCAGCCCAGGTCTCTTTAGTTCAGTCACATCTAAGCCATATATCTCCTTCAAATCTGCAGCCGGCCATATTGTCTTCCCCTCCAACTCCAGTCTGCTTTCCTTGCCAGGAACAAGACTGTCATTTATTCATTCCTCACATGAGTAATTTAAAGGGCTTCTGGGTAATTTTGCTTTGCCAATTTCTCTCAGCTCCATTGTGCCAAATCTGCCCTCTGGGTCTTCGTTCCACCTGTGTGTGTCAGACTAGGTTCAATTCTCCTCTGTCCCTAAGCCTTGGCTTGACTAAGTCTTAGGGACTTAGTCAAGAGAGAGCAAAAAACATTGAATTAATTTAAGACCTGTAGGAGACCTGTAGGAGACCTGTAGGAGACCTGTAGGAGGGATACTTGGTGTTTTTCTAATATTGTCCAGTAGTTGATATAGTATTTCAGGACTATTTTAGCGTGTGATTCATAGCTGTTCCTTCCCCCCATACTCTCTCCCATCTCTCTCCCATCTCTCTCCCATCTCTCTCCCATCTCTCTCCCATCTCTCTCCCATCTCTCTCCCATCTCTCTCCCTCCGCTCTCCCTCGCTCTCCCTCGCTCTCCCTCGCTCTCCCTCGCTCTCCCTCGCTCTCCCTCGCTCTCCCTCGCTCTCCCTCGCTCTCCCTCGCTCTCCCTCGCTCTCCCTCGCTCTCTCTCGCTCTCTCTCGCTCTCTCTCGCTCTCTCTCTCTCTCTCCCCCTATCCCTCTCTCTCTCTCTCTCCCCCCCTATCCCTCTCTCTCTCTCTCTCTCCCCCCTATCCCTCTCTCTCTCTCTCGCTCTCTCTCGCCCTATCCCTCTCGCTCTCTCTCCCCCTATCCCTCTCTCTCTCTCCCCCTATCCCTCTCTCTCTCTGTCTCCCCCTATCCCTCTCTCTCTGTTTCCCCCTATCCCTCTCTCTCTCTCGCTCTCTCTCGCCCTCTCTCTCTCTCTCTCTCTCTCTCTCTCTCCCCCTATCCCTCTCTCTCTCTCTCTCTCCCCCCCATCCCTCTCTCTCTCTCTCTCTCTCTCCCCCCCTATCCCTCTCCCTCTCTCTCGCTCTCTCTCGCCCTATCCCTCTCTCTCGCTCTCTCTCGCCCTATCCCTCTCTCTCTCTCTCTCTCTCTCGCTCTCTCTCGCCCTATCCCTCTCTCTCTCTGTCTCCCCCTATCCCTCTCTCTCTGTTTCCCCCTATCCCTCTCTCTCTCTCGCTCTCTCTCGCCCTCTCTCTCTCTCTCTCTCCCCCCCTATCCCCCTCTCTCTCTCTCTCCCCCCTATCCCTCTCTCTCTCTCTCTCTCTCGCCCTATCCCTCTCTCTCTCTCGCTCTCTCTCGCCCTATCCCTCTCTCTCTCTGTCTCCCCCTATCCCTCTCTCTCTGTTTCCCCCTATCCCTCTCTCTCTGTCTCCCCCCACCCTCTTTCTCTCCCCACTCTCTCTCTCTCTCTCTCCCCCCCTATGTCTCTCTCTCTCTCTCTCTCTCTCCCCCCCTATGTCTCTCTCTCTCTCTCTCCCCCCCTATGTCTCTCCCTCTCTCTTTCTCTCTCTCTCTCTCTCTCTCTCTCTCTCTCTCTCTCTCTCTCTCCCTATGTTTCCCCCTATCCCTCTCTCTCTCTCGCTCTCTCTCGCCCTCTCTCTCTCTCTCTCTCTCTCTCTCCCCCTATCCCTCTCTCTCTCTCTCTCTCCCCCCCATCCCTCTCTCTCTCTCTCTCTCTCTCCCCCCTATCCCTCTCTCTCTCTCTCGCTCTCTCTCGCCCTATCCCTCTCTCTCGCTCTCTCTCGCCCTATCCCTCTCTCTCTCTCTCTCTCTCTCTCGCTCTCTCTCGCCCTATCCCTCTCTCTCTCTGTCTCCCCCTATCCCTCTCTCTCTGTTTCCCCCTATCCCTCTCTCTCTGTTTCCCCCTATCCCTCTCTCTCTCTCGCTCTCTCTCGCCCTCTCTCTCTCTCTCTCTCCCCCCCTATCCCTCTCTCTCTCTCTCCCCCCCCTCTCCCTCTCTCTCTCTCTCTCGCTCGCCCTATCCCTCTCTCTCTCTCTCTCGCTCTCTCTCGCCCTATCCCTCTCTCTCTCTGTCTCCCCCTATCCCTCTCTCTCTGTTTCCCCCTATCCCTCTCTCTCTGTCTCCCCCCACCCTCTTTCTCTCCCCACCCTCTCTCTCTCTCTCTCCCCCCCTATGTCTCTCTCTCTCTCTCTCCCCCCCTATGTCTCTCTCTCTCTCTCTCCCCCCCTATGTCTCTCCCTCTCTCTCTCTCTCTCTCTCTCTCTCTCTCTCTCTCTCTCTCTCTCTCTCTCTCTCTCTCTCTCTCTCTCTCTCTCTCTCTCTCTCTCTCTCCCTATGTCTCTCTCTCTCTCTCTCTCCCCCTATGTCTCTCCCTCTCTCGCCCTATCCCTCTCTCTCTCTCCCCCTATCCCTCTCTCTCTGTTTCCCCCTATCCCTCTCTCTCTGTTTCCCCCTATCCCTCTCTCTCTGTCTCCCCCCACCCTCTCTCTCTCTCTCCCCCATCCCTCTCCCTCTCTCTCTGTCTCCCCCCACCCTCTCTCTCTGTTTGGCTGAGCTGCCAGCCAATTAGGAAAGACATGTTATTTACATCTGAAGCAGAGTACCCAGCAGGCAGCAGCCCTCATGGGTCTGTTTGGATTGGGTGTTCGGTGCTTGTTATTGGAAACAGCTGAGCCAAGTACGACTGTTTGTTTGCTGTTGACTAGGTGTGTGTGTGTGGGTGTGGGTGACTGCCCGGGTGCCTGACCGCCCGAGGGTGTGTGTGTGTGATGAGAACACATGCTCCACTGTAATTCTCTACTAGTGTGAAGAAAGACCTGGAGGTTGTTCCTGTATTTGTGTCCAGTGTGATGATAACTTCACATCAGTTCAGGTAACTCACATGGATGCTCTCCTCCTTCCACAGGGGTCATAATGTCCCAGGTGATGTAAGCCCTCTGTCTGCCTCTGAAGCCAAAGATGAGTGAGGTGCAGGCCACGGTGGAGTTCTCTGTTGAGCTCCACAAGTTCTACAATGTGGACCTGTTCCAAAGAGGGTGAGTGACTGTCTCTTCTTCACTGCTCTGCAGACTGACTGTCAGCCCTCTGTGATGCTACTTCTAGGCCGCCCTGTTTATCAAGCACACCAAGGCTTTCTGGGGAAATTCTGCGGGCCTCCATTTTCAAGTTTCTGAATAAGTTTACATTTCCTGTTATACTGTTGTTATTGCCTGAAGTTACAGGGACTGAAACGTTCATCCTCACTTAGCCCTCAGTCCCTATTTTGTAAATGAAAGGAAGTTTGATGGTGACGTTTTGATGTCACACGTCCTGTTCTAATAGATATGATTAAGATGTGGTGGCAATGCCAGGTATCTTGTGGTGGGCCACTTTTCCTCAGCTGAACGATAATGATGTTACCAGGAGGATTATTCAAATCCGTTTCAAGTTAAAGAGGTTGAATTGAGACATGTTGGTCAGTGATAATAACAAGCCTATGTCCTCCAAGTAGGCTGCTCTCTCTGCACGTGAACAAACTGATCGTGACATTCTTCCACCTCATAATTGTGTTAAAATGATGTCCAGCTCTTCAAACACGCTATTGATCATTCATTCATGCCCGTATATATTGATTTTTGTGTGGAAAAGTCCTCATCCTCCATCTTCTAATTCAGTCTGAGTAGAAAGCACCCGCCTGGGGTCGTTGAGTTGACTAGCAAGTGAACACTGGCTCACCTCAAGAGGCCTGACTGACTTTATTTAAAGGGACACTATTTGTAGACATTTTGAGCAGAGGGACTCTGTCATATCTATGTTAAGCAAGACTACCGCAGGCTTCCAGGCGACCGCTGTTGCTATAGGCTATTAGTCCCGTTTGTAGATGCACTCCTTTGACCCGTTCTTACTTCCATCCACCGTTGATGCCGTGTGCAAGCTTCATGCTACCTTTTGAGAGGAATGGAGTCTAGATTTGTCTCGATGGTTCCTGTACATGGTGTCAGAAACGTGTCACCCAAGTCATCAGGTCTGAGTAGTTAAACACATATCCATTATGTCTGATGATTGATCTCTTGATTATGGTCTGGGTTGAGTTCAATAAGACACACAGTGGTAAACAAAATGAAAATGAGGGTTTCTTATTGGACAAGTTCAGGTAGTCCCTCCTTGTTTCAATCTGTTTCCTTCCATTTAATACCTAATGAACTCAACCCTGATGGTGGAGCTGTGATAACGGCCGTGGAACCCCATCTTAACTGGTATACATGTAGTGCACAGACCAAAAGTAGCAGTCTTCCTCAGCCAAGTAGAAAACCAGGCTTGTTCAGGGTCCAAGGGTTTGTGTATATTAACACAGGACCTGACCACCATTGACTTGACAAGGACAGGTCACATGACTTGCCGTTGTTGTGGCGCTTCATTCAGTGTTAGAATGCAGAGTTCCTTATTGCTTCAGAATGGCAGTGTAGCTGTGCTGTGACAGCTAGGTGGTGGTTTGTGTTAACAGTGGCTGTGGGTCTAACCTTTACAATAAGAGCATTGGCCTTTCCAGCTTTCACTAAACTATTTGTGGTTTATGGCCTGACATTTTAAGTTGCAGTGATAAACATGAATTTAGTGGTGATTTGGGCTCTTCTCCGCACATTATTCTACAATGAACTCATTAGAAAGCCTATCTAGCCTCTCCTCTTGTACACATGGACGCCTTTGTAATGTTTACAACCTTAAGGCCAAATGTGCTTCTTGCAGCAACGGTTGTCGTTAGCGAGACAAGACCTCTGAGATACTGACATGTCTTCAGATCTTATTCTCCACACTGATGTTCATCACGAACATTCTCCTACTGTAACATTGACTCTTCACGCTCCCTGAGGCCTAAACTACTCTGGAAGCTGACATTCCAGTGTAGCGTGACACTCGGCTACGCTAAGTGAACAATGTGTCTGTAGCCATCAGAACGCAGTCTGTCTGAGTGTCTGGTTGTAGTGGACTCAGCTGTGGAGCAGAGCAGGAAGCCGGCTGCGGCCTAGATATTCCCCCAACAGAGTTCCCATGACGTCGGCTTCAGAGAGGATGGAAAGCTCTCTTTTTGCTTCCTGCTTCACAGTGGCCTCTACCCACTGGTGTATTGCAGGGATTTTTCTTCCATTGTAATCATTGGGCAGGCAGCCTAAACTGTTCACCTAACTCCAAACTGTTTTTTATTTTATGAATTTTCGTGATGGAAAACAATTAAATTGTAAACTTAAATGACTAAAACCAGATATAAAATATGTAGAATAAATAATGGACCTATATACATTGAGTGGACAAAACATTATGAACACCTACTCTTTCCATGACACAGACTGAACAGGTGAAAGATATGATCCCTTGTTGATGTCACTAAAACCACTTCAATCAGTGTAGATGGAGGGAAGGAGACAGGTTAAAGAAGGATTTTCAAGCCTTGAGATATGAATTGTGTATGTGTGCTATTCAGAGGATGAATGGGCAAGACAACATTTTTAAGTGCCTTTGAACGGGTTATGGTAGTAGGTGCCAGGCGCACCGGTTTGAGTGTGTCAGGAACTGCAACACTGCTGTGTTTTTCACGTTCAACAGTTTTCCTGTGTGTATCAAGAATGGTCCACCGCCCAAAGGACATCCAGCCAACTTGACACAACTGTGGGAAGCATTGGAGTCAACATGGGCCAGCATCCCTGTGGAACGCTTTTACTTTCTAAAACTTATTGAGGCTGTTCTGAGGACAAAAGGGGGTGCAACTAAATATTAGGAAGGTGTTCCTAATGTTCTGTACACTCAGTGTATATTTTAAATAATATCATCTTTAAGAATTAACTATCACCAAAATAAAAGCTTGACATTCAGGGAGAATAAAAAATTCAGCAGTATTCATTTTGTTATTATGTTTGAGAAAAAGAACACATCATTAGCCATGGCAAAATGCGTAGAATAGCAGGAAACTAGCATTAAAACGGCATTTTCTCTCGGCTCCATGGCAGGATATGTAAAATCGCAGAAAATTTGCTTTAAAACTGCAAAATGTTGTATCTACAGAGCCAAGATGGGGTACTCTAAAATGTTCTCTAAGATGTAGCCACGCTGAGACGTGCTCATTGCCACGCCCTCTGCCACACCCCCTGCCACGCCCAGCACCTAAGCCCCTTTTTGAGCCAGAAACAAAACTGTATAGTTTCCATAGCAATGTTCCCTCTCATTTTCAGGTCTGCTGAGTGCAAACTTGAAAGTTGTGAAAATTATGTGCAACTTCCAGCATGTGTTTACTGTGAACACTGAGGCTGTACCTGCTTTAAGTTACAGTTTCACTGTGAACACTGAGGTTGTAGCTGCTTTAAGTTACAGTTTTACTGTGAACACTGAGGCTGAACCTGCTTTAAGTTACAGTTTCACTGTGAACACTGAGGCTGAACCTGCTTTAAGTTACAGTTTCACTGTGAACACTGAGGTTGAACCTGCTTTAAGTTACAGTTTTACTGTGAACACTGAGGCTGTACCTGCTTTAAGTTACAGTTTCACTGTGAACACTGAGGCTGTACCTGCTTTAAGTTACAGTTTCACTGTGAACACTGAGGTTGTAGCTGCTTTAAGTTACAGTTTTACTGTGAACACTGAGGCTGTAGCTGCTTTAAGTTACAGTTTCACTGTGAACACTGAGGCTGAACCTGCTTTAAGTTACAGTTTCACTGTGAACACTGAGGTTGAACCTGCTTTAAGTTACAGTTTCACTGTGAACACTGAGGCTGAACCTGCTTTAAGTTACAGTTTCACTGTGAACACTGAGGCTGAACCTGCTTTAAGTTACAGTTTCACTGTGAACACTGAGGTTGTAGCTGCTTTAAGTTACAGTTTCACTGTGAACACTGAGGCTGTACCTGCTTTAAGTTAGTTTCACTGTGAACACTGAGGCTGTACCTGCTTTAAGTTAGTTTCACTGTGAACACTGAGGCTGTACCTGCTTTAAGTTACAGTTTCACTGTGAACACTGAGGCTGTAGCTGCTTTAAGTTACAGTTTCACTGTGAACACTGAGGCTGTAGCTGCTTTAAGTTACAGTTTCACTGTGAACACTGAGGTTGTAGCTGCTTTAAGTTACAGTTTCACTGTGAACACTGAGGCTGTACCTGCTTTAAGTTAGTTTCACTGTGAACACTGAGGTTGTAGCTGCTTTAAGTTACAGTTTCACTGTGAACACTGAGGCTGTACCTGCTTTAAGTTAGTTTCACTGTGAACACTGAGGTTGTAGCTGCTTTAAGTTACAGTTTCACTGTGAACACTGAGGCTGTACCTGCTTTAAGTTAGTTTCACTGTGAACACTGAGGCTGTAGCTGCTTTAAGTTACAGTTTCACTGTGAACACTGAGGCTGTACCTGCTTTAAGTTACAGTTTCACTGTGAACACTGAGGCTGTAGCTGCTTTAAGTTACAGTTTCACTGTGAACACTGAGGTTGTAGCTGCTTTAAGTTACAGTTTCACTGTGAACACTGAGGCTGAACCTGCTTTAAGTTACAGTTTCAGACAATGGTCAGGTAGGCAACTGTGGCTATTTGATCATAATTTAGAGTGGCCTACCAGAGTGGCCTACATTTTAACATGGAAATAGCTGTTCTATCATTCAACCTACACTAGCAGCCAATGTGTGGTGTTCAATGTAGTCGTACATTCCATGAGACTTTTGACTTGACATTAACCTGTTAATCCACTTGTCCTTCAGACAAGGAGGTGACTGAAAATGTTGTTGTTTGATGCAAGAAACCACTTTACAAAATAAAATGCATTATTATTCCCGTACCATTATTACAGAGAATCAGACACATTATGCTACTCTCTGCCTATTGGCTACTTAGATTATTCAAGCCTGTCTCAAAATACAACACTCCCCCTTTTAAGACAAAAAAGTGCTCTTTACCAGACTCGCTTTTCAGAGATGTCTAGAAATGTAGGAAGTAATCACTCCCCTATTGTTGACTACTAATGATCTATAACTGGACTAATAACTCACTAACTAACAATCACTCCCCTATACCCGCTCTTTCTAAAATTATCTGCGGAAATATTGGCAACCCCTATTGCTAGCCTGTTCAACCTCTCTTTCGTATCGTCTGAGATTCCCAAAGATTGGAAAGCTACCGCGATCATCCCCCTCTTCAAAGGGGGAGACACTCTAGACCCAAACTGTTACAGACCTATATCTATCCTACCCAGCCTTTCTAAGGTCTTTGAAAACCAAGTTAACAAACAGATTGCCGACCATTTCGAATCTCACCGTACCTTCTCCGCTATGCAATCTGGTTTCAGAGCTGGTCATGGGTGCACCTCAGCCACGCTCAAGGTCCTAAACGATATCATAACTGCCATCGATAAGAGACATTACTGTGCAGCCGTATTCATCGACCTGGCTAAGGCTTTCGACTCTGTCAATCACAACATTCTTATCGGCAGACTCAGCTGCCTTGGATTCTCAAATGACTGCCTCGCCTGGTTCACCAACTACTTCTCCGATAGAGTTCAGTATGTCAAATCGGAGGGCCTGTTGTCCGGACCTCTGGCAGTCTCTTTGGGGGTGCCACAGGGTTCAATTCTCGGGCCGACTCTCTTCTCTGTATACATCAATGATGTCGCTCTTGCTGCTGGTGATTCTTTGATCCACCTCTACGCAGACGACACCATTCTGTATTCCTCTGGCCCTTCGTTGAACACTGTGTTAACTAACCTCCAGATGAGCTTCAATGCCATACAACTCTCCTTCCGTGGCCTCCAACTGCTCTTAAATACAAGTAAAACTAAATGCATGCTCTTTAACCGATCGCTGCCTGCACCTGCCCGGCCGTCCAGCATCACTACTCTGGACTAGAGGTTGACCGATTATGATTTTTCAATACCGATACCGATTATTGGAGGACAAAAAAAGCCGATACCGATTAATCAGCCGATTTTATTTAAAAAAACATTTTTTTTTATATATATATATCATACACACACACACACATTTTTGTAATAATGACAATTGCAACAATACTGAATGAACAATGAACACTTTTATTTTAACTTAATATAATACATAAATACACACACGCACACAGCTCTGAAGTGACAATGATACTGAAGTGTCTGCTTAGGAGACAAATACTCTCAACTGTTTGAATAAAAATAGAGTTTAAGTTACCTGTGATGAATGTTGAAAACAAAAACTTTAATTTCTATATGCAGGAAATCCTATTTTAATAATGGGCATGGTAAGAATTGACAACCAAAGTGCGAGTCATAATTCCCATGACACCTAGCAAAATCTGAAAAGCGGTTCCTTTATTTATTCCATAGGATATTTTTAGATTCACTTAAAATAAGGTCTGTGTTTCGTGTAGGCTTACATCACCGTGCCAATTTTATAACTGTGTAGATATCCATAGGACAAGGTAACTCTGATCAATATTGGTCCTCGATCCTCGACTTCGGCGATGTCATTTACAAAATAGCCTCCAACACTCTACTCAACAAATTGAATGCAGTCTATCACAGTGCCATCCGTTTTGTCACCAAAGCCCCATATACTACCCACCACTGCGACCTGTATGATCTCATTGGCTGGCCCTCGCTTCATACTCGTCGCCAAACCCACTGGCACCAGGTCATCTACAAGTCTCTGCTAGGTAAAGCCCCGCCTTATCTCAGCTCACCGGTCACCATAGCAGCACCCACCCGTAGCACGCGCTCCAGCAGGTATATCTCACTGGTCACCCCCAAAGCCAATTCTTCCTTTGGCCGCCTCTCCTTCCAGTTCTCTGCTGCCAATGACTGGAACGAACTGCAAAAATCTCTGAAGCTGGAGACTCTTACCTCCCTCACTAGCTTTAAGCACCAGCTGTCAGAGCAGCTCACAGATCACTGCACCTGTACATAGCCCATCTGTAAATAGCCCATCCATTCTACCTCATTCCCATACTGTATTTATTTATCTTGCTCCTTTGCACCCCATTATCTCAACTTGCACATTCATCTTCTGCACATCCTACCATTCCAGTCTTTAATTGCTATATTGTAATTACTTTGCCACCATGGCCTATTTATTGCCTTACCTCTCTTATCCTACCTCATTTGCACATGCTGTATATAGATTTTTCTACTGTATTATTGATTGTATGTCTGTTTATTCCATGTGTAACTCTGTGTTGTTGTATGTGCCAAACTGCTTTGCTTTATCTTGGTCAGGTCGCAGTTGCAAATGAGAACTTGTTCTCAACTAGCCTACCTGGTTAAATAAATAAATAAATACAAATGGCTGACTACAAATTATCTATAACTGGGATAATAACTCACTAACTAGTTATCACTCCCCTATTGCTGACGACTAATGATCTATAACTGGGTTAATAACTAACTAACTAACAATCAGTCCCCTATTGCTGACTACTAACGATCTATAACTGGGCTAACAACTAATAACGAACAGAGGATATGAACAGAATGTGCACACGTGGCTGCATGCAGCTCTTGCTTTGATCTGAGAACAAGCTGATCTTGGTGCAGAGTACACTGAGTCCTACATGTCAACACAATAGATTCCTACTCCCATGCCTTCTGCCTACAACAACATCTCTTGCACAGTTCCTTTTGTTTCCTTCCATATGTTACATTGAAAGTGGCTAATATTGCATTAATTCGATCACAATTCCCACAGTAGAGTGAATCGTTGATAGTTTTAACTAAAGGGGAAAACTCTATAAAGTTGAATGAAGTTCAATCTCCTGCTTCTCTGCGAGGGCTGATATTTCTTCTGTCCGGCAGTCCCAGGGATCTACACACGAGCGCAGCTTAGAGGGAACATTGATCCATAGCGATCTCAACAGCACCTCATATGCACAGTCCTGTGTCTGCTACGTAGGTGTGATAAAAGACTAGTCCATATCCTAGTGTATTTTGGTCTGTGTCCGGCTGTCTGCTTTCCTTCCATTGGAAACATGTGGCGAGTCAGGAAACAAACATGGGATGTGGTTCAGACGGACACACCAGTGGGATAGGCTGCTCCTTTCTGGTGCTGCTGCAGCATCACAATGTAACCCCCCCCCCCCAATGTAACACCCCCCTCAGCCTAGTAGTCAGGTTATACCAGCCACGGCTCCGAGTCAGCCTAGTAGTCAGGTTATACCAGCCACGGCTCCGAGTCAGCCTAGTAGTCAGGTTATACCAGCCACGGCTCCGAGTCAGCCTAGTAGTCAGGTTATACCAGCCACGGCTCCGAGTCAGCCTAGTAGTCAGGTTATACCAGCCACGGCTCCGAGTCAGCCTAGTAGTCAGGTTATACCAGCCACGGCTCCGAGTCAGCCTAGTAGTCAGGTTATACCAGTCACGGCTATGAGTCAGCCTAGTAGTCAGGTTATACCAGTCACGGCTATGAGTCAGCCTAGTAGTCAGGTTATACCAGTCACGGCTATGAGTCAGCCTGGTGGTCAGGTTATACCAGCCACGGCTCCGAGTCAGCCTAGTAGTCAGGTTATACCAGCCACGGCTCCGAGTCAGCCTAGTAGTCAGGTTATACCAGCCACGGCTCCGAGTCAGCCTAGAAGTCAGGTTATACCAGCCACGGCTCCGAGTCAGCCTAGTAGTCAGGTTATACCAGCCACGGCTCCGAGTCAGCCTGGTGGTCAGGTTATACCAGTCACGGCTCCAAGTCAGCCTAGTAGTCAGGTTATACCAGCCAAACATCTCTTATACATCTGGGAAATGTACATTCAAAAGGAGACAGCATGTTGTAATACTGTCCTGTCCTGAGCAGAGCACTGACCAGCAGACAGTCTCAGAGTAGGACTGCTGTTCTAGGATCAGGTCCACCCAGGCTGTCATGTAATCTTATTCATTATGATCCTAAAGAGAGAACTGATCCCAGATCAGTACATGTTTGTTTGAATATGGGCCCTGGTCTTTCTTTACTCATCAATACTTTAAATGTGAGTTTAACACACGAGTGAGTGTTAAAGAAAGTGCTCATTATTCATTCATGAAAAGTGAAAGCTCGTTTTACATGCCTTTAGTAAACCTACACAGACTGTTCTCTTCTTACGAGGCTGTCTCTCCCCTGTCTCCACTCTAAACTACAGGCCTGTAGGTTACTCCGACAGAGCCAGACTCTTACTCTTTCTATACACTGTCTTCACAAAGTATTCATACCTCCTGACCTATTCCACATGTTGTTACAGCCTGGATTCAAAATGGATTAAATAGATGTGTTTCTCACCCATCTACACACACATCCTCATGACAAAATGAAAACATGTTTTTAGAAATGTTTGCAAATTTATTGAAAATTAAATACAGACATATCTCAGGATGCATGTTTTGAAATATTTTTTATTCTGTACAGACTTTTCACTCTGTCATTTAGGTTAGTATTGTGGAGTAACTACAATGCTGTTGATCCATCCTCAGTTTTCTCCTATCACATCCATTAAACTGTAACTGTTTTAAAGTCACCATTGGCCTCATGGTGAAATCCCTGAGCGGTTTCCTTCTTCTCAGGCAACTGAGTTAGGAATGACTTTATCTTTTTAGTGACTGGGTGTAATGATAAACCATCCAAAGTGTAATTAATAACTTCACCATGCTCAAAGGGATATTCAATGTCTGCTTTTTTGGGGGGAACCATTCTACTAATAGGTGCCCTTCTTTGGGAGGCATTAGAATCTGTGTTTGAAATTCACTGCTCGACTAAGGGATCTTATAGATAACTGTATGTGTGGGGTACAGAGATGAGGTAGTCATTCAAAAATCATGTTAAACACTATTATTTCATACAGTGAGTCCATGCAACTTATTATGTGACTTGTTAAGCAAATGTTTACTCCTGAACTTATTTAGACTTGCCATAACAAAGGGGTTGAATACTTATTGATTTAAGACATTTCAGCTTTTCATTTTTTATTAATCTGTCAAAAAAAATCTAAAAACATATTCCACTTTGTAATTATGGGGTATGGTGTATAGGCCAGTGACAAAAAAAACGACATTTAATCCATTTTAAATTCAGGCTGTAACACACCAGAATGTGGGAGAAGTCAAGGGGTGTGAATACTTCCTGAAGGCTCTGTAGGCTAGAGATTTTTAATAGGCCAATTGTTCTAATTTCTATTGGGTTAAAGCTACAGTATGTCCCATCAAATGAGTTCTGTGCTTAGAATTGCTACATTCTGTAGGGACCTTGGATTAGAACATGCAGTGTCTACCTGCCTCATCAAGATGTTGGACTGACAGCTGCAAGAGCCTGGGTTCCAGTCCTGGTAGGGTGAACACTATGTCCTTCCTGTTGTTTTCATTGCTAACTGTTTGTCTCCCAGGTTCTACCAGATCCGTGCCAGTATGAAGGTGCCACCACGAGTCCCTCACAAAGTAGAGGCCAGTCTACTCCACCCACCAGGTCAGTTAACACACACACACACTCTCTCTCTTCTCGCTCTCTCGCTCTCTCGCTCTCTCGCTCTCTCACTCACACACTCTTTCACTAAAATGCTTTAGTTGTGTGTGTTTCAACCATTAAGAAATCGCCTTCTTTTGTATTATTAATAATTATTATTTGTGTGTCCGTTTTCGGGAAATTTGTCTTGCATCTCAACAAACAACATCACAGCACAGTAGGGGTTAGTTTTTTATTCACAGTAGTTATTTATTCAATTGACTTATACTGGTGGGAATTGCTGATTTCTGGGCTCTGGGGTTTTGTAAAGATGGAGTCAGTATCTGCGGCCTGATGGTAGGATCTGTACTCCTGGTTGAGTGGGTGTGTCAGGTCAGTGGCAATTCTCACTTCTCTCTCCAAGAACAGAGCTTCCATGTTCTTCAGATTAACTCCTTCTTTTACAGCTGTTTTTATTAGAGATAGATAACTGTTTGTACCAGGCTTGGAAACACAATGTGGGTGTTTTTATTAGAGATAGATAGCTGTTTGTACCAGGCTTGGAAACACAATGTGGGTGTTTTTATTAGAGATAGATAGCTGTTTGTACCAGGCTTGGAATCACAATGTGGGTGTTTTTATTAGAGATAGATAGCTGTTTGTACCAGGCTTGGAAACACAATGTGGGTGTTTTTATTAGAGATAGATAGCTGTTTGTACCAGGCTTGGAATCACAATGTGGGTGTTTTTATTAGAGATAGATAGCTGTTTGTACCAGGCTTGGAAACACAATGTGGGTGTTTTTATTAGAGATAGATAACTGTTTGTACCAGGCTTGGAAACACAATGTGGGTGTTTTTATTAGAGATAGATAGCTGTTTGTACCAGGCTTGGAATCACAATGTGGGTGTTTTTATTAGAGATAGATAACTGTTTGTACCAGGCTTGGAATCACAATGTGGGTGTTTTTATTAGAGATAGATGGCTGTTTGTACCAGGCTTGGAATCACAATGTGGGTGTTTTTATTAGAGATAGATAGCTGTTTGTACCAGGCTTGGAATCACAATGTGGGTGTTTTTATTAGAGATAGATAGCTGTTTGTACCAGGCTTGGAATCACAATGTGGGTGTTTTTATTAGAGATAGATAGCTGTTTGTACCAGGCTTGGAATCACAATGTGGGTGTTTTTATTAGAGATAGATAGCTGTTTGTACCAGGCTTGGAAACACAATGTGGGTGTTTTTATTAGTGATAGATAACTGTTTGTACCAGGCTTGGAAACACAATGTGGGTGTTTTTATTAGAGATAGATAGCTGTTTGTACCAGGCTTGGAATCACAATGTGGGTGTTTTTATTAGAGATAGATAGCTGTTTGTACCAGGCTTGGAAACACAATGTGGGTGTTTTTATTAGAGATAGATAGCTGTTTGTACCAGGCTTGGAAACACAATGTGGTTGTTTTTATTTTGTTTACCTGATATTTCTTTAATCTCCTCATGAAATACAGTCCTTGTTGTCTCTTGTATATCTGTTATGTTTGAGTTCAGGAGAGTTTTGAGTCAATTATAGTTCCAAGATATTTGTATTGCTCTGATTCTATTTTAAGTCGATGTGAAACGGCCCGGTATCATCTTATGTTTCTGAGGTTTGTCATTTCCTTTGTTTTCCCCCATTTAAGAATGTGTTTTCCTTACTTCTGTCCTGTAGTCATCCTGGACTCCTCTGTTAAACCAACGCTTGCTGTATCATCTGCATACTTTACTGTTGCACCTTCTGGTGTTATTTGGGTGCAAACGTTAGTGTAGAGGGTGAACAGAACCGGTGAAAGGACACTGCCCTGGGGTACCCTCATTTTGGCGGTTAGTGGGTTCTGATGTATTCACATTGAACCTCACTCTTCTGACCCGACTGGTGAGAGAACACCTGATCCAGTTGATGAGACGTGCGTTGATGCCCATGGTCGCAAGTTTGTTGACCAGAATATCAGGATGCAATGTGTGGAAGGCAGATAATAAAATCTACAAAATGTATTGTGGCATATGAACATGGTTTATCCAGATCATGTAGATTTTATGAAGGAGGAAGACCAGTGCATCTTCAGATCCACAGCCTGGTTTATTTGCCAGCTGGAACGAGTCCAGTAGGCTCTCTGTGTGCAGGAGAAGGTGTCCCAGGACAATGGGGTCCAACCATTAGATTATCACAGAGGGCAAGCAGATGGGATGACCGTCATTCAGGGATTTGGGATTATTCACTTTGTGAATGGGCACAATAGTTTCAGCCAGATTTGTGCGGTTCTGCTGCTGTCCAATGACATTTGACAAAGTATTCTGTACATGTTACACAGCCATTTACACTCCCTGATGACATCCCACTTAGACCATCACAGCCTTCTGCTTTCTGAGGGTTGAGTTTGGAGAAGAGCTGAAAGACAACCTTTTCAGAGATGATTCTGGGACTGTCATTCGGGAGGGGTAAGTCATTTACAGAAATCCTGTCCATTGTTTTAAATATGGCAAAGAAGTGGTTCAGTTGATTGGCTAGATTGTTATCAGTAAGTGGTATTGCTGCCAAGGTGTTCTTCTCCATACCCGTCGTTTGGTTAAGACATTTCCATGCCTCCCATGTATTGTTATTCTAAAATGGATGACATTTTTGCACATAAAAAAAGCAACTATCTCATTTACAAAAGTATTCAGACCCTTTACTCATAATGGGGTCTGACTTGTCAACTTGAAATGTTGTTAATCATCAGGTATCCTATGGAAATGAGGAGTGCCACAGTCTGGTTTCTACACCGGAAGTGAATGGGTATCTGTAGGAGGAATGTATATGGGTATCTGAATGGGTTTCTGTAGGAGGAATGTATATGGTGGGGTCAGTTAAGGATGGATATGAGCCAGAGGCTTGGAATGTACTGAGTAAAGGAAAGGCAATCACATGGTTGCAGTCACTGATAAGGGTGGAGAGATGTGGATTAGTGCGGAATGGGGGCCGAGGTCAGGCCACATTAAGGGAGAAGGAACAGTTTATTACCTGCATCACTTAACTTCCTGCCTAGCAATAAAGATATAATTCTTTAGAGGGAAGGAGGAGACTTCACCCAAATTGGGGTGTATATACTTGTGCTGGTGGGAACATGTCTTTGACTGTTCGCTGTCTGACCCTTTGGGTGAATAAACTTGGTTTGATCTTTAAAAATCATCCGTGAGTTTTTACTCGGTTCATTTAGAACCTAACACTCAGTACTTTGTTGAAGTACCTTTGGCAGCGATTACAGCCTCAAGTCTTCTTGGGTATGACGCTATAAGCATCATACGCCCATTCTTCTCTGAAGATTCTCTCAAGCTCTGTCAGGTTGGATGGGGAGCGTCGCTGCACAGCTATTTTCAGGTCTCCAGAGATGTTCGATCGGGTTCAAGTCCGGGCTCTGGCTGGGCCACTCAAGGACATTCAGAGACTTGTCCCGAAGCCACTCCTGTGTTGTCTTGGCTGTGTGCTTAGGGTCGTTGTCCTGTTGGAAGGTGAACCTTCGCCCCAGTCTGAAGTCCTGAGCGTTCTGGAACATGTTTTCATCAATGATCTCTGAACTTTGCTCCGTTCATCTTTCCCTCGATCCTGACTAGTCCCAGTCCCTGCTGCTGAAAAACATCCCCACAGCATGATGCTGCCACCACCATGCTTCACTGTAGGGATGGTGCCAGGTTTCCTCCAGACTTGACGCTTGGCATTCAGGTCAGAGTTACCATCGTGTTCTTGGTCACTTCCCTGACCAAAGCCCTTCTCCCCCGATTGCTGCAGACATTGTTGGATACCCTTTCCCAGATCTGTGCCTCGACACAATCCTGTCTCGGAGCTCTACGGACAATTCCTTCGACCTCATGGCTTGGTTTTTCCTCTGACATGCACTGTCAACTGTGGGACCTTTTATATAGACAGCTGTGTGCCTTTCCAAATCATGTCCAATCAATTGAATTTATAACAGGTGGACTCCAATCAAGTTGTAGAAACATCCTCAAGGATGATCAATGGAAGCAGGATGCACCTGAGCTCAATTTGGAGTCTCATAGCAAAGGGTCTGAATACTTATGTATGTAAGGTGTTTCTGTTTTTGGGGGGGGGGTTGCAAACATTTCTAAAAACCTGTTTTCACTTCGTCGTTATGGGATATTGTGTGTAGATTGCTTCTTTTTTTAAATCAATTTTCGAATACGGCTGTAACGTTACAACATGTAGAAAATGTCAAGGCTGTCTGAATACTTTCAGAACACACTGTATGTAGTCAGTAATGGTCCCATTCAGTTCCTCAATGTTTTTGTTTGTGTCACATAATTCCTCCCAAATGGTACAGTCAAAGCAGCCTTTTAACAAGTCCATATTTATTTCAGACCAATCCTTCACCTACCTTATCCAAGGTTTTTCAGCTGTAATGTTCTGTTTTTAACGATGTGAGAGCAAGATGGAATTATGATCCGAGTCCAAGTGGTGCCGTATGCTTTATAACCATTCGTTATGCTTCATTAACAGAGGTGTTTTTGGATTACAAGTGTAGCAGGTTCCATATTGTTCATCGTTTGGGAGGGTTTTGTTTAAGTTCTTGGTTCTCCTTCATCATCTTGTACTATGAAGGGAATGATTAGGCCAGACGTTAAGGAACTGGATCCTTGATGCTATTTGCTAGTGTACGTGACCACCTATAAAAGCTAGCCTGTATGGTTGATTCATTTGTCAGAGAGGTTATTTCAAAGGGCAGCAAGCGGAGAGATAGTAAATATGATATGAAGCTCTTCTCTAAATCGTCTGGTCTGATTTTGTGCGTTCCAGAATGGTGAAGCTGTCTATTTTAATGTGAAAGATGGTATTCGTCTAGAGTTCCAATGTGTCAGTTCAATATCCATTTGAACTGACAGTGATACTCTTGGTTGAAAGACATTGAGGGAAACCCTTCAGATGAATGTAGATTTGGTCTTCTCCTCCATTGGATTTTGTTGTTGGTTTGGAGCTGGCAGAGTGGCAGGACTGGTTGATGTCACAAAACCAGCCTTGTTCCCATCTCTTTTCTGAGTCCTGGCAGCCTGGAACAGTCACAGCTCATCCCTGCCCTGGTCTGCACTGAGAGGAATGCCTTTGCTCCCTCCATTCCAGCCTCACAATACGCTGCATTCTGTCCCCCAACAACCAATCCTCCTGTCACAGTGGGGATTAAGAGGGGACAAAGGAGGATGAGATTACAGGATGCTCCAGTGTTTTCTGCTCTGAGCCTGATATGATTACAGGATGCTCCAGTGTTTTCTGCTCTGAGCCTGATATGATTACAGGATGCTCCAGTGTTTTCTGCTCTGAGCCTGATATGATTGCAGGATGCTCCAGTGTTTTCTGCTCTGAGCCTGATATGATTGCAGGATGCTCCAGTGTTTTCTGCTCTGAGCCTGATATGATTACAGGATGCTCCAGTGTTTTCTGCTCTGAGCCTGATATGATTACAGGATGCTCCAGTGTTTTCTGCTCTGAGCCTGATATGATTGCAGGATGCTCCAGTGTTTTCTGCTCTGAGCCTGATATGATTGCAGGATGCTCCAGTGTTTTCTGCTCTGAGCCTGATATGATTGCAGGATGCTCCAGTGTGTTCTGACCTGAGCCTGATATGATTGCAGGATGCTCCAGTGTGTTCTGCTCTGAGCCTGATATGATTACAGGATGCTCCAGTGTTTTCTGCTCTGAGCCTGATAGTATTGCAGGATGCTCCAGTGTGTTCTGACCTGAGCCTGATATGATTGCAGGATGCTCCAGTGTTTTCTGCTCTGAGCCTGATATGATTGTAGGATGCTCCAGTGTTTTCTGCTCTGAGCCTGATATGATTGCAGGATGCTCCAGTGTTTTCTGCTCTGAGCCTGATATGATTGCAGGATGCTCCAGTGTTTTCTGCTCTGAGCCTGATATGATTGCAGGATGCTCCAGTGTTTTCTGCTCTGAGCCTGATATGATTGCAGGATGCTCCAGTGTTTTCTGCTCTGAGCCTGATAGGATTGCAGGATGCTCCAGTGTTTTCTGCTCTGAGCCTGATAGGATTGCAGGATGCTCCAGTGTTTTCTGCTCTGAGCCTGATATGATTGCAGGATGCTCCAGTGTTTTCTGACCTGAGCCTGATAGGATTGCAGGATGCTCCAGTGTGTTCTGACCTGAGCCTGATAGGATTGCAGGATGCTCCAGTGTTTTCTGACCTGAGCCTGATAGGATTGCAGGATGCTCCAGTGTGTTCTGACCTGAGCCTGATATGATTGCAGGATGCTCCAGTGTTTTCTGACCTGAGCCTGATAGGATTGCAGGATGCTCCAGTGTTTTCTGACCTGAGCCTGATAGGATTGCAGGATGCTCCAGTGTGTTCTGACCTGAGCCTGATATGATTGCAGGATGCTCCAGTGTTTTCTGCTCTGAGCCTGATAGGATTGCAGGATGCTCCAGTGTTTTCTGACCTGAGCCTGATAGGATTGCAGGATGCTCCAGTGTGTTCTGACCTGAGCCTGATATGATTGCAGGATGCTCCAGTGTGTTCTGCTCTGAGCCTGATATGATTGCAGGATGCTCCAGTGTGTTCTGACCTGAGCCTGATATGATTGCAGGATGCTCCAGTGTTTTCTGACCTGAGCCTGATATGATTACAGGATGCTCCAGTGTTTTCTGACCTGAGCCTGATATGATTGCAGGATGCTCCAGTGTGTTCTGCTCTGAGCCTGATATGATTGCAGGATGCTCCAGTGTTTTCTGCTCTGAGCCTGATAGAATTGCAGGATGCTCCAGTGTTTTCTGCTCTGAGCCTGATATGATTGCAGGATGCTCCAGTGTTTTCTGCTCTGAGCCTGATATGATTACAGGATGCTCCAGTGTGTTCTGCTCTGAGCCTGATAGGATTGCAGGATGCTCCAGTGTTTTCTGACCTGAGCCTGATAGGATTGCAGGATGCTCCAGTGTTTTCTGCTCTGAGCCTTATAGGATTGCAGGATGCTCCAGTGTTTTCTGCTCTGAGCCTGATATGATTGCAGGATGCTCCAGTGTTTTCTGCTCTGAGCCTGATAGGAGTCAGCGAGAGGCTGAGAGCTTTAGCTGAATGGGATTGGTTCTTCCTCCTCACCTCAACCCTGGGCTTTCTAAGTGGCCTATTAATAGGAGGCCTTGTCTCTGGTCTCTTGCCAGCCAGGTCTCTCTGGCATTGGTAGTACACCCACTTGACTAGAGTTGGTGTTACACTTTAAGTGGTGAAATAGGCTAATTCCCCAAAATTGGGTTGTTTCATTTTCATTTTCAGCAGAAAGCTGTTCCATTAGCTTGTATTCTATTTTCCACCAGCAGTATGGTGTTTTCCATCATGGGTTGGTGGAGTCCTGTTCCTCCTTGGCCTTTCCCTCCACGGCTGATCTCATAGTTGTAGGTTCTATAGTGCTGTTAGTCCGTCCACGGCTGATCTCATAGTTGCAGGTTCTATAGTACCGTTAGTTCCTCCACGGCTGATCTCATAGTTGTAGGTTCTATAGTGTTGTTAGTCCCTCCACGGCTGATCTCATAGTTGTAGGTTCTATAGTACCGTTAGTTCCTCCACGGCTGATCTCATAGTTGTAGGTTCTATAGTGCTGTTAGTCCCTCCATGGCTGATCTCATAGTTGCAGGTTCTATAGTACTGATAGTCCCTCCACGGCTGATCTCATAGTTGTAGGTTCTATAGTGCTGTTAGTCCCCCCACGGCTGATCTCATAGTTGTAGGTTCTATAGTACTGTTAGTCCCTCCACTGCTGACCTCATAGTTGTAGGTTCTATAGTGCTGTTAGTCCCTCCACGGCTGATCTCATAGTTGCAGGTTCTATAGTGCTGTTAGTCCCTCCACGGCTGATCTCATAGTTGTAGGTTCTATAGTGCTGTTAGTCCGTCCACGGCTGATCTCATAGTTGTAGGTTCTATAATGTTGTTAGTCCCTCCACGGCTGATCTCATAGTTGTAGGTTCTATAGTGCCGTTAGTCCGTCCACGGCTGATCTCATAGTTGCAGGTTCTATAGTGCTGTTAGTCCCTCCACGGCTGATCTGATAGTTGCAGGTTCTATAGTGCTGTTAGTCCCTCCACGGCTGATCTCATAGTTGCAGGTTCTATAGTGCTGTTAGTCCCTCCACGGCTGATCTCATAGTTGCAGGTTCTATAGTGCTGTTAGTCCCTCCACGGCTGATCTCATAGTTGTAGGTTCTATAGTGCTGTTAGTTGCTCCACGGCTGATCTCATAGTTGTAGGTTCTATATTGCTGTTAGTCCCTCCACGGCTGATCTCATAGTTGCAGGTTCTATAGTGCTGTTAGTCCCTCCACGGCTGATCACATAGTTGCAGGTTCTATAGTGCTGTTAGTCCCTCCACGGCTGATCTCATAGTTGTAGGTTCTATAGTGATGTTAGTCCCTCCACGGCTGATCTCATAGTTGTAGGTTCTATAGTACCGTTAGTCCCTCCACGGCTGATCTCATAGTTGCAGGTTCTATAGTACCGTTAGTTCCTCCACGGCTGATCTCATAGTTGCAGGTTCTATAATGCTGTTAGTCCCTCCACGGCTGATCTCATAGTTGTATGTTCTATAGTGCTGTTAGTCCCTCCACGGCTGATCCCATAGTTGCAGGTTCTATAGTGCTGTTAGTCCCTCCACGGCTGATCTCATAGTTGCAGGTTCTATAGTGCTGTTAGTCCCTCCACGGCTGATCACAATGGTGCAGGTTCTATAGTGCCGTTAATCACCTAGAAAGGATAGGAAATGGTTAGTCAGCCTTGTAAGCCATCAGCCATGTGTAAAAACAACCAACAGACTGACTGCGTCTGTTTACTGTGTCTATGCTGCCAGGACATGCCTCAGACTGCTGCCAGGTCACAGCTGACTTCCTGGATGTCTGCTAGAGGGAACATGTACTGTAAGCTGTTCATAGGAAGATAACTGGCCAACTTCTCACCAGTACCTAGTAGTGCTGGGAATTGCCAGGGACCTCACGATACGATATTATCACCATACTTTGGTGCTGATGTGATATGTATCACAATTCTCACAATTCGATATGTATTGCTATTCGATACTGTGATTTTTATTAGTATTCCATGTTCCAACATACTGCTCACCACATGTCTGCTGCAGAGGGACAGAGAGCCTATGGAAAACACCTTTTGATCAGTCATGGAAATAAACGTACTCAGAACAAATTGGCTCCTTATTTGAAAAAAAGAAGATGGAGAACAAGCGATTAAGAAAAATACTGGAGTTTTGGTACAGCTAAGCAG
Source organism: Salvelinus namaycush (assembly GCF_016432855.1). Taxonomy (NCBI): domain Eukaryota; kingdom Metazoa; phylum Chordata; class Actinopteri; order Salmoniformes; family Salmonidae; genus Salvelinus; species Salvelinus namaycush. The sequence goes on from NW_024061589.1 coordinate 104,300, forward strand.
TGCAAAAATGTATATTACGATAGTCATAATTATGCGATATATCGTCAAATATTATCCTGATATGTAACTGTTTGGATTTTTTTCTCTATCAGCAATAGCTAACCCCCCCACTCCTCTCCAGTACCTAACCCCCCCCCCCCCCCCCACTCCTCTCCAGTACCTAACCCCCCCCCCACTCCTCTCCAGTACCTAACCCCCCCACTCCTCTCCAGTACCTAACCCCCCCACTCCTCTCCAGTACCTAACCCCCCCACTCCTCTCCAGTACCTAACCCCCCCACTCCTCTCCAGTACCTAACCCCCCCCACTCCTCTCCAGTACCTAACCCCCCCCACTCCTCTCCAGTACCTAACCCCCCCCACTCCTCTCCAGTACCTACCCCCCCCCCCTCTCCAGTACCTAACCCCCCCACTCCTCTCCAGTGCCTAACCCCCCACTCCTCTCCAGTTCCTAACCCCCCCCACTCCTCTCCAGTACCTAACCCCCCCACTCCTCTCCAGTACCTAACCCCCCCTCTCCTCTCCAGTACCTAACCCCCCACTCCTCTCCAGTACCTAACCCCCCACTCCTCTCCAGTACCTAACCCCCCACTCCTCTCCAGTACCTAACCCCCCACTCCTCTCCAGTACCTAACCCCCCACTCCTCTCCAGTACCTAACCCCTCACTCCTCTCCAGTACCTAATCCCCCACTCTTCTCCTCTCCAGTACCTAACCCCCCACTCCTCTCCAGTACCTAACCCCCCACTCCTCTCCAGTACCTAACCCCCCCCCCACTCCTCTCCAGTACCTAACCCCCCCCCCACTCCTCTCCAGTACCTAACCCCCCCCCCACTCCTCTCCAGTACCTAACCCCCCCCCCACTCCTCTCCAGTACCTAACCCCCCCCCACTCCTCTCCAGTACCTAACCCCCCCCCACTCCTCTCCAGTACCTACCCCCCCCACTCCTCTCCAGTACCTAACCCCCCCCACTCCTCTCCAGTACCTAACCCCCCCCCCCCCACTCCTCTCCAGTACCTAACCCCCCCCCCACTCCTCTCCAGTACCTAACCCCCCCCCCCCCCCACTCCTCTCCAGTACCTAACCCCCCCCCCCACTCCTCTCCAGTGCCTAACCCCCCCACTCCTCTCCAGTGCCTAACCCCCCCACTCCTCTCCAGTACCTAACCCCCCCCCCCACTCCTCTCCAGTACCTAACCCCCCCCCCCACTCCTCTCCAGTACCTAACCCCCCCCCCCACTCCTCTCCAGTACCTAACCCCCCCCCCCACTCCTCTCCAGTACCTAACCCCCCCACTCCTCTCCAGTACCTAACCCCCCCACTCCTCTCCAGTACCTAACCCCCCCACTCCTCTCCAGTACCTAACCCCCCCACTCCTCTCCAGTACCTAACCCCCCCCCCCTCCTCTCCAGTACCTACCCCCCCCCTCCTCTCCAGTGCCTAACCCCCCCACTCCTCTCCAGTGCCTAACCCCCCACTCCTCTCCAGTTCCTAACCCCCCACTCCTCTCCAGTTCCTAACCCCCCCACTCCTCTCCAGTACCTAACCCCCCCACTCCTCTCCAGTACCTAACCCCCCACTCCTCTCCAGTACCTAACCCCCCACTCCTCTCCAGTACCTAACCCCCCACTCCTCTCCAGTACCTAACCCCCCACTCCTCTCCAGTACCTAACCCCCCCACTCCTCTCCAGTACCTAACCCCCCACTCCTCTCCAGTACCTAACCCCCCACTCCTCTCCAGTACCTAACCCCCCACTCCTCTCCAGTACCTAACCCCCCACTCCTCTCCAGTACCTAACCCCCCACTCCTCTCCAGTACCTAACCCCTCACTCCTCTCCAGTACCTAATCCCCCACTCTTCTCCTCTCCAGTACCTAATCCCCCACTCTTCTCCTCTCCAGTACCTAATCCCCCACTCTTCTCCTCTCCAGTACCTAATCCCCCACTCTTCTCCTCTCCAGTACCTAATCCCCCACTCTTCTCCTCTCCAGTACCTAACCCCCCCCACTCCTCTCCAGTACCTAACCCCCCCCCACTCCTCTCCAGTACCTAACCCCCCCCCACTCCTCTCCAGTACCTAACCCCCCCCCACTCCTCTCCAGTACCTAACCCCCCCCCACTCCTCTCCAGTACCTAACCCCCCCCACTCCTCTCCAGTACCTAACCCCCCCCCACTCCTCTCCAGTACCTAACCCCCCCCCACTCCTCTCCAGTACCTAACCCCCCCCCACTCCTCTCCAGTACCTAACCCCCCCCCACTCCTCTCCAGTTCCTAACCCCCCCCCACTCCTCTCCAGTTCCTAACCCCCCCCACTCCTCTCCAGTTCCTAACCCCCCCCCACTCCTCTCCAGTACCTAACCCCCCCACTCCTCTCCAGTACCTAACCCCCCCACTCCTCTCCAGTACCTAACCCCCCCACTCCTCTCCAGTACCTAGCCCCCCCACTCCTCTCAGTACCTAACCCCCCCCACTCCTCTCAGTACCTAACCCCCCCCACTCCTCTCAGTACCTAACCCCCCCCACTCCTCTCAGTACCTAACCCCCCCCACTCCTCTCAGTACCTAACCCCCCCCACTCCTCTCAGTACCTAACCCCCCCACTCCTCTCAGTACCTAACCCCCCACTCCTCTCCAGTACCTAACCCCCCCCACTCCTCTCCAGTACCTAACCCCCCCCCCCACTCCTCTCCAGTACCTAACCCCCCCCCCCCACTCCTCTCCAGTACCTAACCCCCCCCCCCACTCCTCTCCAGTACCTAACCCCCCCCCCACTCCTCTCCAGTACCTAACCCCCCCCCCCACTCCTCTCCAGTACCTAACCCCCCCCCCCCACTCCTCTCCAGTACCTAACCCCCCCCCCCACTCCTCTCCAGTACCTAACCCCCCCCCCCACTCCTCTCCAGTACCTAACCCCCCCCACTCCTCTCCAGTACCTAACCCCCCCACTCCTCTCAGTACCTAACCCCCCCCACTCCTCTCAGTACCTAACCCCCCACTCCTCTCAGTACCTAACCCCCCCACTCCTCTCCAGTACCTAACCCCCCCCCCACTCCTCTCCAGTACCTAACCCCCCCCCCCACTCCTCTCCAGTACCTAACCCCCCCCCCCACTCCTCTCCAGTACCTAACCCCCCCCCCCACTCCTCTCCAGTACCTAACCCCCCCCCCCACTCCTCTCCAGTACCTAACCCCCCCCCCCCCACTCCTCTCCAGTACCTAACCCCCCCCCCCCCCACTCCTCTCCAGTACCTAACCCCCCCCACTCCTCTCCAGTACCTAACCCCCCCCACTCCTCTCCAGTACCTAACCCCCCCCCACTCCTCTCCAGTACCTAACCCCCCCCCACTCCTCTCCAGTACCTAACCCCCCCCCACTCCTCTCCAGTACCTAACCCCCCCCACTCCTCTCCAGTACCTAACCCCCCCCACTCCTCTCCAGTACCTAACCCCCCCCACTCCTCTCCAGTACCTAACCCCCCCCACTCCTCTCCAGTACCTAACCCCCCCCCACTCCTCTCCAGTACCTAACCCCCCCCCCCACTCCTCTCCAGTACCTAACCCCCCCCCACTCCTCTCCAGTACCTAACCCCCCCCCACTCCTCTCCAGTACCTAACCCCCCCCCACTCCTCTCCAGTACCTAACCCCCCCCCACTCCTCTCCAGTACCTAACCCCCCCCACTCCTCTCCAGTGCCTAACCCCCCCACTCCTCTCCAGTGCCTAACCCCCCCCCCCACTCCTCTCCAGTGCCTAACCCCCCCCCACTCCTCTCCAGTACCTAACCCCCCCCCACTCCTCTCCAATACCTAACCCCCCCCTCCTCTCCAATACCTAACCCCCCCCCCTCCTCTCCAGTGCCTAATCCCCCTCACTCCTCTCCAGTGCCTAATCCCCCTCACTCCTCTCCAGTGCCTAATCCCCCTCACTCCTCTCCAGTACCTAACCCCCCCGCTCCTCTCCAGTACCTAACCCCCCACTCTCCAGTACCTAACCCCCCACTCCTCTCCAGTACCTAACCCCCCACTCCTCTCCAGTACCTAACCCCCCCCCACTCCTCTCCAGTACCTAACCCCCCCACTCCTCTCCAGTACCTAACCCCCCCCACTCCTCTCCAGTACCTAACCCCCCACTCCTCTCCAGTACCTAACCCCCCACTCCTCTCCAGTACCTAACCCCCCCCCCCCCCCCCACTCCTCTCCAGTACCTAACCCCCCCACTCCTCTCCAGTACCTAACCCCCCCACTCCTCTCCAGTACCTAACCCCCCACTCCTCTCCAGTACCTAACCCCCCACTCCTCTCCAGTACCTAACCCCCCACTCCTCTCCAGTGCCTAACCCCCCCCCACTCCTCTCCAGTACCTAACCCCCCCACTCCTCTCCAGTACCTAACCCCCCACTCCTCTCCAGTACCTAACCCCCCACTCCTCTCCAGTACCTAACCCCCCCCCCCCCACTCCTCTCCAGTACCTAACCCCCCCACTCCTCTCCAGTACCTAACCCCCCCACTCCTCTCCAGTACCTAACCCCCCACTCCTCTCCAGTACCTAACCCCCCACTCCTCTCCAGTGCCTAACCCCCCCCCCACTCCTCTCCAGTACCTAACCCCCCCCCACTCCTCTCCAGTACCTAACCCCCCCTCTCCTCTCCAGTACCTAACCCCCCCCACTCCTCTCCAGTACCTAACCCCCCCCACTCCTCTCCAGTACCTAACCCCCCCCACTCCTCTCCAGTACCTAACCCCCCCCACTCCTCTCCAGTACCTAACCCCCCCACTCCTCTCCAGTACCTAACCCCCCCCACTCCTCTCCAGTACCTAACCCCCCCCACTCCTCTCCAGTGCCTAACCCCCCACTCCTCTCCAGTGCCTAACCCCCCACTCCTCTCCAGTGCCTAACCCCCACTCCTCTCCAGTGCCTAACCCCCCACTCCTCTCCAGTGCCTAAACCCCCCACTCCTCTCCAGCCTTAACCCCCCCCACTCCTCTCCAGCCCTTAACCCCCTCACTCCTCTCCAGCCCTTAACCCCCCCCACTCCTCTCCAGTGCCTAACCCCCCCCACTCCTCTCCAGTGCCTAACCCCCCACTCCTCTCAGTGCCTAACCCCCCCACTCCTCTCCAGTGCCTAACCCCCCACTCCTCTCCAGTACCTAACCCCCCCCACTCCTCTCCAGTACCTAACCCCCCCCACTCCTCTCCAGTACCTAACCCCCCCCACTCCTCTCCAGTACCTAACCCCCCCACTCCTCTCCAGTGCCTAACCCCCCCCACTCCTCTCCAGTGCCTAACCCCCCCCACTCCTCTCCAGTGCCTAACCCCCCCACTCCTCTCCAGTGCCTAACCCCCCCCACTCCTCTCCAGTGCCTAACTCCCCCCACTCCTCTCCAGTGCCTAACCCCCCCCACTCCTCTCCAGTACCTAACCCCCCCCACTCCTCTCCAGTGCCTAACCCCCCCCACTCCTCTCCAGTACCTAACCCCCCCACTCCTCTCCAGTGCCTAACCCCCCCACTCCTCTCCAGTGCCTAACCCCCCCCACTCCTCTCCAGTACCTAACCCCCCCCACTCCTCTCCAGTTCCTAACCCCCCCCACTCCTCTCCAGTTCCTAACCCCCCCCCACTCCTCTCCAGTTCCTAACCCCCCCCCACTCCTCTCCAGTTCCTAACCCCCCCCCCCACTCCTCTCCAGTTCCTAACCCCCCCCCCCCACTCCTCTCCAGTACCTAACCCCCCCCCCACTCCTCTCCAGTTCCTAACCCCCCCCACTCCTCTCCAGTTCCTAACCCCCCCCACTCCTCTCCAGTTCCTAACCCCCCCCACTCCTCTCCAGTTCCTAACCCCCCCCACTCCTCTCCAGTACCTAACCCCCCCACCACTCCTCTCCAGTACCTAACCCCCCCCCCACTCCGCTCCAGTTCCTAACCCCCCCACTCCTCTCCAGTACCTAACCCCCCCACTCCTCTCCAGTACCTAACCCCCCCACTCCTCTCCAGTTCCTAACCCCCCCACTCCTCTCCAGTACCTAACCCCCCCACTTCTCTCCAGTTCCTAGCCTCCGGTTAATCTCAGTTATTTTGTTAATACAGACATTGTATGTTACTGTGTTGATGATTTTCTGCATTCAAACAAATGTCTTCTCATTACAGGTTCTGATCTGCCCTTCCCTGCAGCCGTGGTCGATGACGTCATCTGCAGCAAGACCTTCCAGATCCTCTATAAGAACGAGGAGGTGGTTGTCAATGATGTGCTGGTGTTCAAAATCATGATGCTGCTGGATGAGAAGAAGGTAATGAAGCTAGACTGTAGGCTGAGGAAGCTAGACTGTAGGCTAAGATGAGGAAGCTAGACTGTAGGCTAAGATGAGGAAGCTAGACTGCTAGACTAAGATGAGGAAGCTAGACTGCTAGACTAAGATGAGGAAGCTAGACTGCTAGACTAAGATGAGGAAGCTAGACTGCTAGACTAAGATGAGGAAGCTAGACGGCTAGGAAGCTAGACGTGGCTAAGATGAGGAAGCCTAGACTGTAGGCTAAGATGAGGAAGCTAGACTGTAGGCCTAAGATGAGGAAGC
>NW_024061590.1:0-32500 GCF_016432855.1 Salvelinus namaycush
CTACTTTACAGTCCATACAGTACTATCCTAGTTTCCTTACAAACTAGATAACACTACTTTACAGTCCATACAATAACTATCCTAGTTTCCCTTACAAACTAGATAACACTACTTTACAGTCCATACAGTAACTATCATAGTTTCCCTTACAAACTCACATAACATCTAGATTACACTCCTGGTCTTATTCAGTGTGTAGCTGGAGTTGTCATATCCTTTGTAATACTACAGGGTATATACTAACCATCTCTTCTTCCCACAGAGAGAAACAACCATTTCCAGTATGGCTTTTCTCCCACAGGCAGCGGACTGCGTCTAAGAAGGGTTGGACTCAGCAGTCATCCTGAGGTGCTCCTCTTACAGGCCCAAAGGCCAAACTGAGAGAGGTGGTCTCCATGGGCACTGAATACAGTGATGAAAGGCTATGCCGGCCACCGCTATAGTTCTGGAGCCTCAAATGTCTCAGGGTCTTCAAGTGTTGACGCCCTGGTTGACTGAATGTTTCCCAATCAGTTCCGATGAAGGAAGGAGTGTCTCACGCCCTGACCTTAGAGATCCTTTTTATGTCTCTTTTTGGTATGGTCAGGGTGTGATTTGGGGTGGGCATTCTATGTTTTGTTTTTCTATGATTTTCTATTTCTATGTTTTGGCCGGATATGGTTCTCAATCAGGGACAGCTGTCTATCATTGTCTCTGATTGGGAACCATACTTAGGTAGCCCTTTCTCCACCTGTCATTGTGGGAAGTTGTCTTTGTTTAGGGCACATAGCCTTTGAGCTTCACAGTTTGTTTTTTGTAGTTTTAATTGTTTTGTACGGCGTCATTTTGATTTAATAAAGAAAATGCACACTAACCACGCTGCACCTTCGTCCTCTCCTTCCAACAGCCGTGATAGAGTGTCAACCCCTCATTCTGGCCAAGGATTCTGTATGACAGAAGTTAACCGGCCATTACAGTTGTCCACACACTCCCCTCTCGCTGCTGCGGGTGAACTGGAGCTTCCCCCAGTGTGTTTTGCACGACTAGGGAAATGGACGCTTTTCACAGATGCAGGCAATATGAAAGCATTATGAGTTTCCGTTAACTTTGGTGAGAGAGTTCTGGGCCAGTGACCATCCGACCGGACTCTCACATTGTCCTGTTACTGCCTGAAGCTGAAGAGAGTTCTGGGCCAGTGACCATCCGACCGGACTCTCACATTGCATGTTGGACACTGTTACTGCAGCATCTCGGCTGGCAATTTGCTGGATCTCAGGGTGGTTCACCTGGCTCTTCACCAGTTCCAGCCCTACCTGGATCTCAGGGTGGTTCACCTGGCTCTTCACCAGTTCCAGCCCTACCTGGATCTCAGGGTGGTTCACCTGGCTCTTCACCAGTTCCAGCCCTACCTGGATCTCAGGGTGGTTCACCTGGCTCTTCACCAGTTCCAGCCCTACATGGATCTCAGGGTGGTTCACCTGGCTCTTCACCAGTTCCAGCCCTACCTGGATCTCAGGGTGGTTCACCTGGCTCTTCACCAGTTCCAGCCCTACCTGGATCTCAGGGTGGTTCAGCTGGCTCTTCACCAGTTCCAGCCCTACCTGGATCTCAGGGTGGTTCACCTGGCTCTTCACCAGTTCCAGCCCTACCTGGATCTCAGGGTGTTTCACCTGGGCTCTTCACCAGTTCCAGCCCTACCTGGATCTCAGGGTGGTTCACCTGGTTCTTCACCAGCTCCAGCCCTACCTGGTAGGACAGCATTTCCTGCCCCTGAGGCCCGACCTCCTCTTCAGGCTAGGGGGACACTGTGGCATCTGGACCTGCACCGCCTCCAGCTTCAGGCTTGGCCTCTGAAGGCGTTAGTGGACCAGTCTAGGCCTTCAGGACAATGTGGTGAACACGTTGCGGAGCGCCATCGTTTCTTCCACCAATGCATCAAAACAAATGTGGTGGGTCATATTCTGTACCTGGTTTGAGAGCCATATGTCACTGCTTGATGCAGGCCAAGCGGCCTCCACATTGAGAGTGTATTTAGACGCTATCTAGGCATGTCATGAGGAAGGCCAACAGGGACCCATTTGTGGCAGCCCATTGCTCTCCAAATTACGAAGGGAGTTCGATGTCTGTGTCCAGCAATGGCACGATGCCAAACTGGATCGTTAACGTGGTGCTGTCAGCGATTGCTAAGCCACCCTCGAGCCCCTAGAGTCGATGACTTTGAAGCACCTATCCATGAAGGTGGCATTCCTGTTGGCTAATACCTCCACTAAGAGGGTGAGTGAACTGCATGCCTTTTCAGTGAGCACTGAATGTTTTTCAGAATGGGTCCAGACAAGAGGAGTGTCACCCTCCGTCTTAACCCCTCATTCTTGCTGAAGGTCCTGTTTAACAGATGTGAACCGGCCTTTACATCCCACGGCTGCGGGTTTCGCCAAGTGTGCCTTGGCCACTTACATTACACAGACACAGACAATAAGACAGACTGTTTGGCTATTCGTTTGCTATGATGAGAGAGTTCTGGGCCAGAGTCTATCGATACAAAGACTCTCACACTGGATTGTGGACACTATTACTACAGCATATCGGCTGGCCAGCCGGCCTCTACCTTCCTAGTGGTGCATTCTACTAGAGGAGTAGCGACATCGTGGACCTCTGACCTCTGCTGTAGTGGTGCATTCTACTAGAGGAGTAGCTACATCGTGGGCCTCTGACCTCTGACCTCTGCTGTAGTGGTGCATTCTACTAGAGGAGTAGCTACATCGTGGGCCTCTGACCTCTGACCTCTGCTGTAGTGGTGCATTCTACTAGAGGAGTAGCTACATCGTGGGCCTCTGACCTCTGACCTCTGCTGTAGTGGTGCATTCTACTAGAGGAGTAGCTACATCGTGGGCCTCTGACCTCTGACCTCTGCTGTAGTGGTGCATTCTACTAGAGTAGCTACATCGTGGGCCTCTGAACTCTGACCTCTGCTGTAGTGGTGCATTCTACTAGAGGAGTAGCTACATCGGGGACCTCTGACCTCTGCTGTAGTGGTGCATTCTACTAGAGGAGTAGCTACATCGTGGTTCTCTGACCTCTGCTGTGGTGGTGCATTCTACTAGAGGAGTAGCTACATCGTGGGCCTCTGACCTCTGACCTCTGCTGTAGTGGTGCATTCTACTAGAGGAGTAGCTACATCGTGGACCTCTGAACTCTGACCTCTGCTGTGGTGGTGCATTCTAGTAGAGGAGTAGCTACATCGTGGTCCTCTGACCTCTGACCTCTGCTGTAGTGGTGCATTCTACTAGAGGAGTAGCTACATCGTGGACCTCTGACCTCTGCTGTAGTGGTGCATTCTACTAGAGGAGTAGCTACATCGTAGGCCTCTGAACTCTGACCTCTGCTGTAGTGGTGCATTCTACTAGAGGAGTAGCTACATCGTGGGCCTCTGAACTCTGACCTCTGCTGTAGTGGTGCATTCTACTAGAGGAGTAGCTACATCGTGGGTCTCTGACCTCTGACCTCTGCTGTAGTGTTGCATTCTACTAGAGGAGTAGCTACATCGTGGTTCTCTGACCTCTGACCTCTGCTGTAGTGGTGCATTCTACTAGAGGAGTAGCTACATCGTGGGTCTCTGACCTCTGACCTCTGCTGTAGTGGTGCATTCTACTAGAGGAGTAGCTACATCGTGGGCCTCTGACCTCTGCTGTAGTGGTGCATTCTACTAGAGGAGTAGCTACATCGTGGGTCTCTGACCTCTGACCTCTGCTGTAGTGGTGCATTCTACTAGAGGAGTAGCTACATCGTGGGCCTCTGAACTCTGCTGTAGTGGTGCATTCTACTAGAGGAGTAGCTACATCGTGGACCTCTGACCTCTGCTGTAGTGGTGCATTCTACTAGAGGAGTAGCTACATCGTGGTTCTCTGACCTCTGACCTCTGCTGTAGTGGTGCATTCTACTAGAGGAGTAGCTACATCGTGGACCTCTGAACTCTGACCTCTGCTGTAGTGGTGCATTCTACTAGAGGAGTAGCTACATCGTGGACCTCTGACCTCTGACCTCTGCTGTAGTGGTGCATTCTACTAGAGGAGTAGCTACATCGTAGGCCTCTGACCTCTGACCTATGCTGTAGTGGTGCATTCTACTAGAGGAGTAGCTACATCGTGGACCTCTGACCTCTGCCTTAGTGGTGCATTCTACTAGAGGAGTAGCTACATCGTGGGCCTCTGACCTCTGCTGTAGTGGTGCATTCTACTAGAGGAGTAGCTACATCGTGGACCTCTGACCTCTGACCTCTGCTGTAGTGGTGCATTCTACTAGAGGAGTAGCTACATCGTGGACCTCTGACCTCTGACCTCTGCTGTAGTGGTGCATTCTACTAGAGGAGTAGCTACATCGTGGGCCTCTGAACTCTGACCTCTGCTGTAGTGGTGCATTCTACTAGAGGAGTAGCTACATCGTGGGTCTCTGACCTCTGACCTCTGCTGTAGTGGTGCATTCTACTAGAGGAGTAGCTACATCGTAGGCCTCTGACCTCTGACCTCTGCTGTAGTGGTGCATTCTACTAGAGGAGTAGCTACATCGTGGGCCTCTGACCTCTGCTGTAGTGGTGCATTCTACTAGAGGAGTAGCTACATCGTGGTTCTCTGACCTCTGCTGTAGTGGTGCATTCTACTAGAGGAGTAGCTACATCGTGGGCCTCTGACCTCTGACCTCTGCTGTAGTGGTGCATTCTACTAGAGGAGTAGCTACATCGTGGTTCTCTGACCTCTACTGTAGTGGTGCATTCTACTAGAGGAGTAGCTACATCGTGGTTCTCTGACCTCTACTGTAGTGGTGTATTCTACTAGAGGAGTAGCTACATCGTGGTTCTCTGACCTCTGCTGTAGTGGTGCATTCTACTAGAGGAGTAGCTACATCGTGGGCCTCTGACCTCTGCTGTAGTGGTGCATTCTACTAGAGGAGTAGCTACATCGTGGACCTCTGACCTCTGCTGTAGTGTTGCATTCTTCTTGAGGAATAGCTACATCGTGGGCCTCTGACCTCTGACCTCTGACCTCTGCTGTAGTGGTGCATTCTACTAGAGGAGTAGCTACATCGTGGGCCTCTGACCTCTGACCTCTGCTGTAGTGGTGCATTCTACTAGAGGAGTAGCTACATCGTGGTTCTCTGACCTCTGACCTCTGCTGTAGTGGTGCATTCTACTAGAGGAGTAGCTACATCGTGGACCTCTGACCTCTGCTGTAGTGTTGCATTCTTCTTGAGGAATAGCTACATCGTGGGCCTCTGACCTCTGACCTCTGACCTCTGCTGTAGTGGTGCATTCTACTAGAGGAGTAGCTACATCGTGGGCCTCTGACCTCTGACCTCTGCTGTAGTGGTGCATTCTACTAGAGGAGTAGCTACATCGTGGTTCTCTGACCTCTGACCTCTGCTGTAGTGGTGCATTCTACTAGAGGAGTAGCTACATCGTGGACCTCTGACCTCTGCTGTAGTGGTGCATTCTACTAGAGGAGTAGCTACATCGTGGGCCTCTGACCTCTGACCTCTGCTGTAGTGGTGCATTCTACTAGAGGAGTAGCTACATCGTGGACCTCTGACCTCTGCTGTAGTGGTGCATTCTACTAGAGGAGTAGCTACATCGTGGGCCTCTAACCTCTGCTGTAGTGGTGCATTCTACTAGAGGAGTAGCTACATCGTGGTCCTCTGACCTCTGACCTCTGCTGTAGTGGTGTATTCTACTAGAGGAGTAGCTACATCGTGGACCTCTGACCTCTGCTGTAGTGGTGTATTCTACTAGAGGAGTAGCTACATCGTGGGCCTCTGACCTCTGACCTCTACTGTAGTGGTGTATTCTACTAGAGGAGTAGCTACATCGTGGTCACTGCTCCGAGGAGTTCCCCTCAATGACATTTGCGCCTCGGCCAGTTGGGCGTCCCCTGAGTGGGGAAAATATCAACTATGACTGCCCTGAGCTCAGTCCTATGGGACTTTACTCTCTGTCTGGCACTTACCTAGTTCACCGATTCATCTGGTATTGTGATACCATATTGGAGTGATCCAATATACTGCCACATGACAAATGTTACCTATGTAACCACGTTTAAGTGAGCTGTTGGATTACTCCAATCCTTTTTGTTGGTGATCTACAGCGCCTTGAAAAGGACACGAGGTGGAAGTAGTGCGCGGCAGCTATTTAAGGTGGTCAGTCGCAGCACTACCCGGTACACGGTACTAATCTGAAATTCTTACTCAGAATGTATCCTGCCACCTGGAAGGATACCATATTGGAGTGATCCAATAGCTCACATAATCGTGGTTACATATGTAACCTGCGATGTTCACTGAATTGCTAGCGCAAGTTGCTCAAAGATACCTATCATCAATGCTAGCTTTGTTAACGCCGGCTATGTGATGATGCAGTTTCCTGTTTAGGTTAGAGGTCACGTTGAAGTGCATTTCAAATATAACAGATTTTAAGCGATCTACATTCTTCCATACTAAACAGATTGCTCTCTCAGGTGTTCTTGGTAGATCACCTGTGAAAGAACAGGAGAATGCAGAACACAAGTGCACATTTTGGAACACAGCCAATGTTGTTAACACGTTGTAACTTCTGATGATGTCATCGGGTAGAACTTTTTAACATTATATTTGTTTCCACAACTTATAGAAATGTGCCGTTTTCACATGTAGACAATGTGCTGTCAATAATGAAAATGATGAAAAGAGATTTTCCTTTTAATTAATGAATTACTTATTTCATTGGAATTTCCTCTTTCTGAGTCTGCTGTTGTTGTGTCGTGATGATGCAGACTTCTACCAGTGTTTCTATGGTAATACTGACACCTACTGGTTCATCACTGTCTTGACTGATCCCAAAGAGAAAGAACTAAGCTATAGCAATAGTACACTACATGGCCAGTACATTATTCATACATTAATACATTTATACATATATTTATCATTTATATTTTATTAACACTATTAAATTACTGCACATACAACGCATTTAAGAGTAATAGTACACTACATGCCAGTACATGAATACATTGATACATACATTTATCATCTTTAATAATACTATTAAATTATTGCATTAACAAAGCATTTTAGACCAATAGGATGAAATAATATTATAGCTGCAGATACACTTTCTGGCCTCACGCCTTAGTTAAAGGTTCAACAATGAATTTGTGAGAAATATAAGAATATCCTTAAAAGATCATTATTTATAACTGGATGTATGTAAGAAATTACATATGAAATGGCTTGGTTTACGACATAAATGATGTATAGGTGAGATAGGTTTATGAACTTCACATGAATCATTTAAATAACTGAGTTCATTGTCTATTTAGGATACAGGAAGCATGACAGGGATTCATGAAGTTCAAACTTCATTTTGGGACCCTGAAAGTCAAAAACAAATACACTGTTAGTTATTTAGTTAGTTACCTGAGTGTCCATCACTGACATCAACATAATTTCTTTGATTTACATCTATTAAATTATTGGTTTTGATTGATAACTTATGAAGTCGTACTCACAGGTGATTGGTCCGATGGTGAGGGGTTCGAGGGGGACAGAGGGGGTGACAGAGCGGTATTTCCTTTTGGCGCACACCTGAGGAGAGAGATGAGAAGGAGTCAGAGAGACCAGACACTGAGACAGAGAGACGAGAAGGAGTCAGAGAGACCAGACACTGAGACAGAGAGACGAGGAGCCAGAGAGACCAGACACTGAAACAGATAGACGAGAAGGAGTCAGAGAGACCAGACACTGAGACAGAGAGACACTGAGACAGAGAGACCAGACACTGAGACAGAGAGACACTGAGACAGAGAGACCAGACACTGAAACAGAGAGACGAGAAGGAGTCAGAGAGACCAGACACTGAGACAGAGAGACACTGAGACAGAGAGACCAGGGCCTGTATCCACGAAGCCTCTCAGAGCAGCAGTGGTGATCTAGGATCAATTTCACCTTTTAGGTCACCCATCCCAAGTGAATAAGAATATATTGACAGATTGGGAACTGATCCTAGATCAGCACTCCTACTCTGAGATGCTTTGTGGATACCAGTCCAGAAAGCCTCAGGAGAGTCGGAGAGACTACACACAAAATGAGTGAGACCAGAGAGAGACCACAGACTGAGTGAGACCAGAGAGAGACCACAGACTGAGTGAGACCAGAGAGAGACCACAGAATGAGTGAGACCAGAGAGAGACCACAGACTAAGTGAGACCAGAGAGAGACCACAGACTGAGTGAGACCAGAGCGAGACCACAGACTGAGTGAGACCAGAGAGAGACCGCAGACTGAGTGAGACCAGAGAGAGACCACAAACTGAGTGAGACCAGAGCAAGACCACAGACTGAGTGAGACCAGAGCGAGACCACAAACTGAGTGACACCAGAGAGAGACCACAAACTGAGTGAGACCAGAGAGAGACCACAGACTGAGTGAGACCAGAGAGAGACCACAGACTGAGTGAGAACAGAGAGAGACCGCATACTGAGTGAGACCAGAGAGAGACGACAGACTGAATGAGACCAGAGAGAGACCACAGACTGAGTGAGAACAGAGAGAGACCATAGACTGAGTGAGACCAGACAGACCACAGACTGAGTGAGACCAGAGAGAGACCACAGAGTGAGTGAGACCAGCCAGAGACCAGAGAGACCACAGACTGAGTGCGACCAGAGAGAGACAACAGACTGAGTGAGACCAGAGAGACCACGGACTGAGTGAGACCAGAGAGAGACCATAGACTGAGTGAGACCAGAGAGAGACCACAGACTGAGTGAGACCAGAGAGAGACCACAGACTGAGTGAGACCAGAGCGAGACCGCAAACTGAGTGAGACCAGAGAGAGACCACAGACTAAGTGAGACCAGAGAGAGACCACAGACTGAGTGAGACCAGAGCGAGACCACAGACTGAGTGAGACCAGAGAGAGACCGCAGACTGAGTGAGACCAGAGAGAGCCCACAAACTGAGTGAGAAAAGAGAGCGACCACAGACTGAGTGAGACCATTGCAAGACCACAGACTGAGTAAGACCAGAGCGAGACCACAAACTGAGTGAGACCAGAGAGAGACCACAAACTGAGTGAGACCAGAGAGAGACCACAGACTGAGTGAGACCAGAGAGAGACCACATACTAAGTGAGACCAGAGAGAGACCACAGACTGAGTGAGACCAGAGCGAGACCACAGACTGAGTGAGACCAGAGAGAGACCATAGACTGAGTGAGACCAGAGAGAGACCACAGACTGAGTGAGACCAGAGAGAGACCACAGACTGAGTGAGACCAGAGCGAGACCGCAAACTGAGTGAGAACAGAGAGCGACCACAAACTGAGTGAGACCAGAGCAAGACCACAGACTGAGTGAGACCAGAGCGAGACCACAAACTGAGTGACACCAGAGAGAGACCACAAACTGAGTGAGACCAGAGAGAGACCACAGACTGAGTGAGACCAGAGAGAGACCACAGACTGAGTGAGAACAGAGAGAGACCGCATACTGAGTGAGACCAGAGAGAGACGACAGACTGAGTGAGCCCAGAGAGAGACCACAGACTGAGTGAGAACAGAGAGAGACCATAGACTGAGTGAGACCAGACAGACCACAGACTGAGTGAGACCAGAGAGAGACCACAGAGTGAGTGAGACCAGCCAGAGACCAGAGAGACCACAGACTGAGTGCGACCAGAGAGAGACAACAGACTGAGTGAGACCAGACAGACCACAGACTGAGTGAGACCAGAGAGAGACCATAGACTGAGTGAGACCAGAGAGAGACCACAGACTGAGTGAGAACAGAGAGAGACCACAGACTGAGTGAGACCAGAGCGAGACCGCAAACTGAGTGAGAACAGAGAGCGACCACAAACTGAGTGAGACCAGAGCAAGACCACAGACTGAGTGAGACCAGAGCGAGACCACAAACTGAGTGAGACCAGAGCGAGACCACAAACTGAGTGAGACCAGAGAGAGACCACAGACTGATTGAGACCAGAGAGAGACCACAGACTGAGTGAGACCAGAGAGAGACCACAGACTGAGTGAGAACAGAGAGAGACTGCATACTGAGTGAGACCAGAGAGAGACCACAGACTGAGTGAGAACAGAGAGAGACCATAGACTGAGTGAGACCAGACAGACCACAGACTGAGTGAGACCAGAGAGAGACCACAGAGTGAGTGAGACCAGACAGAGACCAGAGAGACCACAGACTGAGTGCGACCAGAGAGAGACAACAGACTGAGTGAGACCAGACAGACCACAGACTGAGTGAGACCAGAGAGAGACCATAGACTGAGTGAGACCAGAGAGAGACCACAGACTGAGTGAGACCAGAGAGAGACCACAGACTGAGTGAGACCAGAGAGAGACCACAGACTGAGTGAGACCAGACTGAGTGAGGCCAGAGAGAGACCACAGACTGAGTGAGACCAGAGAGAGACCACAAACAGAGTGGATGAGTCAGCGGGAAAGATGCAGGACTCACTGGAGTGCAGGAGGAGCTCCTCTGGTCACAAAGGCTGAGTCTGCAGTGCAGGAAGACATCCCGGTAGTCCCCCTGGTACAGGAACAGCAGAGCAGAGAAGCGAGCCCTGAGAGACGAGCCGCTCTCCTCCACCCTCACCTGACGGAATTCAGTCGGACATCTAAGAAACAGGGAGGGTCAGGGTTTAGGTTAGATAACGCAACAGAAAATACACAAACATTAGTGTTCGGTTTCTCAGACACAGATTAAGCCTGGTCATCGACTAAAAAGCATTCTCAATGGAGAAGCTCCATGTAAAGGTTGTTAGTCCTGGACCAGACATAATCTGTGTCTGGGAAAACCTCCATGTGTTCCTTGAGTTTAAACCAAGACACACATACTTGTTCTGAATGATGTAGTATCGCATGATGTCTTTAGGGTCGGGGGATTGTGTGGCATAGCAGTCCTCCAGAACGACCACGAAACGCTCCGTCTCAGACTCTACGGACACACCCACGTGCAGCACGGAACCCACCGGCAAGGTGACTCGGCCCGCTGGGTAAGCCTTTGTGAAGTTGTCGCTGTGGTACAGAGTCATTTTGGAGCCCACTTTGGAGCCCTTACCGACTTGGACATCCTTCAGCCTGTCAAATGGGCAAATAGGAGATTTGGTTTTGTTAGATTACAAATAAACAGAGTACAAAACTCACGGACGCTTAGTAAAGCTGAAACCAAGTTTATTCACTGGGTCTTACAGCAGCATAAGACATGTTTCCACCAGTGGTAGTAAATATAGACCCCAATGTGGGTGGAGCATCCTCCTTCCCTCTAAACATGACATGTTTATTGCTAGGCAGGAAGTTAAGTGATGCGGGCAATAAACTGTTCCTTCTCCCTTAATGTGACCTCGACCCCATTCCTCACTAACCCACATCTCTCCACCCTTATCAGTGACTGCAACCTTAATTGCCTCCATCATATACATTCCTCCTTCAGATACCCATTAACTTCTGGTGTAAAAACCAGACTATGGTGCTCCATTTTTCAAGTTTAGGAGTCAGAACCCATCAGTTAATAAGAGATGTAGTCAGAGATGGACAAACAAAGTGCCTTGGTTGCGAGAAATGCACTTTACAGGCTAAATGAAATGAATTGTTATTATCATTATTTATAATAATTATAATAATAAATACACATTCTTTTTGAAGCACTCTTCAAGACACCCAAAGTCACTTTAGATAGGCAAGATAAGAAATGATGATTATTATTATTATTTTTGTTATTAT
The DNA here is from genome assembly GCF_016432855.1 of Salvelinus namaycush. NCBI lineage: Eukaryota > Metazoa > Chordata > Actinopteri > Salmoniformes > Salmonidae > Salvelinus > Salvelinus namaycush. Next base: position 11,741 of record NW_024061590.1, read on the forward strand.
TATTATTATTATTATTATTATTATAGTTTTAACAATATTACACAGCCAGCTGAGTATTTTGGTGGAACAACCAGAACAACCAGTACAACCAGTACAACCAGTACAACCAGTACAACCAGAACAACCAGTACAACCAGTACAACCAGTACAACTAGAACAACCAGTACAAACAGAACAACCAGTACAACCAGAACAACCAGTACAACCAGAACAACCAGTACAACCAGAACAACCAGTACAACCAGTACAACCAGAACAACCAGTACAACCAGAACAACCAGAACAACTAGAACAACCAGTACAAGAACAACCAGTACAACCAGAACAACCAGTACAACCAGAACAACCAGTACAACCAGAACAAGCAGTACAACCAGAACAACCAGAACAACCAGTACAACCAGAACAACCAGTACAACCAGAACAACCAGTACAACCAGAACAACCAGTACAACCAGAACAACCAGAACAACCAGTACAACCAGAACAACCAGAACAACCAGAACAACCAGAACAACCAGAACAACCAGAACAACCAGAACAACCAGTACAACCAGAACAACCAGTACAACCAGTACAACCAGTACAACCAGAACAACCAGAACAACCAGAACAACCAGTACAACCAGAACAACCAGAACAACCAGAACAACCAGTACAACCAGAACAACCAGTACAACCAGAACAACCAGTACAACCAGAACAACCAGTACAACCAGTACAACCAGTACAACCAGAACAACCAGTACAACCAGAACAACCAGAACAACCAGAACAACCAGTACAACCAGTACAACCAGAACAACCAGAACAACCAGAACAACCAGAACAACCAGAACAACCAGTACAACCAGTACAACCAGAACAACCAGTACAACCAGTACAACCAGTACAACCAGTACAACCAGAACAACCAGAACAACCAGAACAACCAGTACAACCAGAACAACCAGAACAACCAGAACAACCAGAACAACCAGAACAACCAGTACAACCAGTACAACCAGAACAACCAGTACAACCAGAACAACCAGTACAACCAGAACAACCAGTACAACCAGTACAACCAGAACAACCAGTACAACCAGAACAACCAGAACAACCAGAACAACCAGTACTGTGATGAGCGGACAGAGGAGGTGCAAAACTGTTATCTGGTTATCTAAAGGATCATCAAGAACCACAGGTTTGGAGTATAAACTGTCTATACATTAACAGGATACTGACAGTCCGACATGTGTTCGCCTGCATTGTGTTACATTGTGTTACATTATGTTACATTGTGTTACAGGGGCGTAACTTTGGTTTTAGAAGTGGGGGGGACATAATTATTATTGTTTTTAAATCCAATCGGATAAACAGCCTACCCAACCACTCGGAGGCGTCTGCATGGTCCTAAAGTACACCATTGCCTCGTATTGTATCACATTCCAATGTGTAAAAGTTGCTTCCCTGTTGTTACATTGTCCATGTTTGACATTGTTTACTGCAACGTCTCCACTTACGACAGGTAGGGTTTGATGGCCACATCCAGGCTGGTCTCTGATTCCAGAGGGTAGGCACAGGAGAAGGGCACGCTCACGGGTCGGCTGAAGGACACGTTGTGAATGTGGTAGATGAATAAACTGTTGGAAAAGATGGCATCAGATCCGTTTGTCTGGTGAAAGGGGGAAAAGGGAAGAAGATTAGAAGCCAGGAGAGGACCTCTCCCCAGTCCTCAGAATAATATAATTCTTGGACAATTGTATTTCAGTTCATCTGTTCATCATTTTCTGCTGATGGCAACATGTCTCACAGCAACTGTTCTCTGTTGAAAGTTTCGGTGAGGAACGGGGTGAACGGGTCGGGGTCTGTTCTCACCTCCAGAGTGTTTCCGCAGGCGCCCTCCGTGCGCTCCACCTGGTACCATACCATGCCGCCACGCTCTTCGTGAGCGTTACACCGGGGGTCGGCCAGGTTAGCGGTGGTGGCATCCAGACCAGCGGCCTCCAGGTTAGTCCTGTTGAGACCCACCTGTACCAGGCTCCGCCCACACACTACCGCTGGGTGCAGCAAAACAGGCTGATCTGTAAGAGAGAAAGAGAGCGAGAGAGGGATGAGAAAAGAAAGACAACATGAAAGAAGTTATTCAAGAACACAAAATGAAAAGAAGGAATTACAAATTCTCATATACACTCTTAGAGAAAATGATTTCAAAATAGTTCTTCGGCTCTTTCCATAGGAGAACCCCTTTTGGTTCCAGGTCGAACCCTCTAGGGAAGGGGTTCAACTTGGAACCCATTAGGGTTCTACCTGGAACCAAAAAAGGGTTCTTCAAAGGGTTCTCCTATGGGGGCAGCCGAAGAACCCTTTTAGGTTCTAGATAGCACCTTTTTTCTAAGAGTGTACATAGGTCCTCAAGCAGGTGTTTTCTGAGAACTCACCTGGCCTCTCACACCGCCAAGTGACCCCATCATTGCTCACGCAGGTCTCCCCCGCTCTGCAGGTACCACACATTGCTTTTGGCGTAGTCGTGGCAACCTGTGACTGTGTTGTTGTTGTGGTGCGATTGTTGTCTACTGGTGTTCTTGTCGAGGTGACAACATCTACTGGTGATTTTGTCGTAGTGGTGATATTTACGGATGTTTGTGTTGTCGTAGTGATCTTAATAGGTGTTTGTGTTATCGTGGTAATCTTAACAGGTGTTTGCGGTGTTGTGGTGATCTTATCAGGTGTTTGTGTTGTCGTGGGTATCGTAACAGGTATTTGTGTTGTTGGGGTGTCTTTTACAGGTGCATTTGTTGTCTTGGTGACCTTTACAGGTGTTTGTGTTGTCGTCGGGATCTTTACAGGTGCTTTTGTTGTCGTGGTGACCTCTACAGGTGCTTTTGTTGTTGTGGTTGTTGTTGTTGTGGTGGTTGTTGTTGTGGTTGTTGTTGTGACTGGTTGTGGTGTTGTGGTGGGAGCTGTCACATCTGGAACAAGGAGTTAAACAGCAGACACAGTTACGAGGGAACATTCATCGCTCATGTTTTGAAAGAACTAGTATGCTGGTATTACCAGAATCATACAATACACCTATATGAATGAATGAATGAATATGCGGAGTACTGTTGATATCTAGGGCCATAAGAAGAACATCATGGTGTATATAACCAGCTGGTGAATGACTAAGCAGTAAACAGTTAAAGAAGTAAATACAATAACTTCAATTCAAAAGGCAGAACAACAACAGCAAGTCCCACTCAGAACTTGGCAAAGCAGGGGGTGAAACCTTACATGCACAATAGGCGAAGTAGCACCCGGGAGGCATGACGAACTTGTACACAAAGTAGTTCCCAGGGCATGCCTTGACGTGGATGGGCTGAGACTGCACCCAGCAGCAGTCCTCATTGAAGCTGGCGCAGACTGCACTCTGGACAATTTCATCCACCTGCTGGGGGGGAGGAAACGCCAGCCACAAGGGAGCCTGGGTGCCGCACTTGAACGAATCCACGCACTTGTCCGGCATGGACACGCTCTGGTTGCCGATGTACATGCGGTAATAGCCGTCCCAGTGGACGTTGCGGTCGCAGTGCTTGTTGCCCACGACGTTGTTGGTGGAACGCCAGGCGTCGTTCAGGACCGTGTAGATCTTGCAAGGGTTGGCGCACTGCTGGATGCCGTCGACCGTGATGCAGTCCTCCCCGTCGGCGCACTCGTTGAAGCCGCAGCTGAACCGGACATGGGCGAGGTTGGTGTTGGAGGTGGGATAGGAGCGGCGGACACGGCGAGGGGCGTGGTGGTGGTCGGCGGCGGTGTGGCCAGGTAAACAGATGAGGCCGTCTCCGGAGAAGCTCTTCTTACAGGTGCATGTGATGTCACCTGCCATGGGCGAGGTGCGGCAGACGGCTTGTTCGTGACACGCCTCGCAGCTGGTGACAATTGTACCTGTGGGAATTTGGGAATATATGGGTTCTTTGTCTTTTTAGGTTGTGTTATCGTGATACACCTGTATGGTTTTGATGCCTCCATTTTAAGGTTCTGAGACTAAAGAGCAGAGAAAATACAGAAGTCAATTGTGTGGTGGGTTGTTTAAGCAATAAGGCATGAAGGGGTGTGGTATGTGGCCAATATACCACGGCTAAGGGCAGTTCTTAGGCACGATGCATCGTGGAGCTGGACACAGCCCTTAGCCCTGTATATTGGCCCTATATCACAAACCCCAGTTGTCTTATTACTATTATAAACTGGTTACCAATGTAATTAGAGGAGTAAAAATAAATGTTTTGTCATAACCCTGGTATACGGTCTGATAAACCACGGCTGTCAGCCAATCAGCATTCAGGGCTCGAACCACCCAGTTTATAAAAACTCTATTAAATACTTAGTAAATACAATACTTAATACATGATACATTTATCCCTATACTGTCTAACCAAATATACTTGATCTCTTAATATGGCAGACACTCAATGAGAAAATCTATTTTACAAATTATATATTGTCTGTCATATATAGTATTCATTATGTAATATATATTTTGGACACACCTACTCATTCAAGGGTCTATCTTCTGTATACCACCCCTACCTTGTCACAACACAACTGATTGGCTCAAACGCATTGAGAAGGAAAGAAATTCCACAAATTAACTTTTAACAAGGTACACCTGTTAAAACTTCTTATGGCTGGGGGGCAGTATTGAGTAGCTTGGATGAATAAGGTGCCCGGAGTAATATTTGGATAGATTTGGATAGCAAACACTCTGAAGTTTCTAAAACTGTTTGAATGATGTCTGTGAGTATAACAGAACTCATATGGCAGGCAAAAACCTGAGAATAAATCCAACCAGGAAGTGGGAAATCTGAGGTTTGTAGTTTTTCAACTCATTGCCTATCGAATATACAGTGTCTATGGGCTCATATTGCACTTCCGAAGGCTTCCACTAGATGTCAACAGTCTTTAGAACCTTGTTTCAGGCTTCTACTATGAAGGAGGGGGGAATGAGAGCTCTTTTAATCAGGTGTCTGGCATGAGCTGATCACACCTGCGTTCCATTGCATTTCTAAAGACAAAGGAATTATCCGTTTGAAACATTATTGAAGATTTATGTTAAAATCATCCTAAAGATTGATTCTATACTACGTTTGACATGTTTCTACGAACTGTAATGGCATTTTTTGACTTTTCGTCTGAGAAGTTTATCTAAAGTTCCATGCATAACACTTGTATTTTCATCAACATTTATGATGAGTATTTCTGTAAATTGATGTGGCTCTCTGCAAAATCACCGGATGTTTTGGAAGCAAAACATTACTGAACGTAACGCGCCAATGTAAACTGAGATTTTTGGATATAAATATGAACTTTATCGAACAAAACATACATGTATTGTGTAACATGTTGTCCTATGAGTGTCATCTGATGAAGATCATCAAAGGTTAGTGATGAATTTTATCTCTATTCTGCTTTTTGTGACTCCTCTCTTTGGCTGGAAAAATGGCTGTGTTTTTCTTTGACTAGGTACTGACCTAACATAACCGTTTGGTGTGCTTTCGTCTTAAAGCCTTTTTGAAATCGGACACAGTGGTGGGATTAACAACACGTTTTTCTTTAAAATGGTGTAAAATACTTGTATGTTTGAGGAATTTTAATTATGAGATTTCTGTTGTTTGAATTTGGCGCACTGCACTTTCACTGGCTGTTGTCATATCGATCCCGGTAGCGGGATCTAAGCCATAAGAAGTTTTAATTGAAATGCATTCCAAGTGACTACCTCATGAAGCTGGTTGAGAGAATGCCAAGAGTGTGCAAAGCTGTCATCAAGGCAAGGGAGGCTACTTTGAAGATTCAAAAATATTTAATATATTTTGATTTGTTTAACACTTGTTTTGGTTACTACATGATTCCATATGTGTTATTTCATAGTTTTGATGTCTTCACTATTATCCTACAATGTAGAAAATAGTAAACATTTTAAAAAAAAACTTGAATGGGTAGGTGTGTCCAAACTTTTGACTGGTACTGTAAATATTTTGATGTATTAAATATATAGTATAATTGTGTGTACCTGAGGTATGTCCAGCTGTTGATGTATTAAATATACAGTATAATTGTGTGTACCTGAGGTACGTCCAGCTGTTGATGTATTAAATATATAGTATAATTGTGTGTACCTGAGGTATGTCCAGCTGTTGATGTATTAAATATATAGTATAATTGTGTGTACCTGAGGTATGTCCAGCTGTTGATGTATTAAATATATAGTATAATTGTGTGTACCTGAGGTATGTCCAGCTGTTGATGTATTAAATATACAGTATAATTGTGTGTACCTGAGGTATGTCCAGCGCTGGACAGAACCAGTAGAGGCACCAGCAGAGCTACCAGGATCATCCTCATCAACAGTAGTTACTTCTACAGGGGCAGAAACGAGGAACACAACCTGAAGGAAAATACACTTATTATATTATATTTATCCACAATTTACATCTACTGGATAGTCAGTCACTTTTAAATTCAAGTTTGAATTGATTTAATTTGACTGTATCTATACAGGTCATCCTATTGTGATAAAAAATATTTTATTTTCTGTCACAAGACTGCAACAAACCACGTTACAAAACATATAATACAATAATAGATATTAAGCGTGGACACACACATCCTCTGGAGGGTATTATAACATTTCAAACTTAGTCAGTTCAGATATATTCATTTCACCAAACCAAAACAACTTTGTTTAATTAACCATACAGTATGAATAGTGATCTGAGAGAAGTACTGACTTACCAAATCTTGATGCTGACTGCTGGACACACCTGTAAGCTCAGCATTTATACCCTGGTTATCGGGGAGTGGGGGAAACGGGACACATTGTGCAATATTCCCAGGGACAATACCTTAGCCTGGGTCCCAGTATGTTTAGCTCTCATTCCACTCCTTGACACTCCTTGTCATGATAAACTGTTTGGCAATGACCCTGAGTAAAGGAGTGAAACGTCAGCCCAACCTGACTGGATTTCAGGCTAACAATGGGTCTGGAAGAGATTCAATGGCAACTATCAACGTTCATACGTAAGGAATGCAACAATCGCCTGATAACCATGGAAACCTGGGCTGTGATTAAGCTAAAGTCTATATGCTCTGTTGGCTGGCATGTCGAATAAATTGGATGTTTTCAAACGAATTAAGCAAACTTAAAAGAAATCTCTAAAACCTTAAATCAACAGGACAGGTGTGGTGGCTGATGGGAGGCATTAGGTCAACACCATATGATTTATGAGGTGATTCATGTCTGACAATAACCCAGAGAACAACTTAACATGTGGCTGACTTCTTACCCCCAGACATGCTAACCTCTCACCATTACAATAACAGGGGTGAGAGTATGAAATGTATGCCTTTAACTTTCTTACTCATTATTAACAATTCATTTAGGATTATCTGTAACCATGGTAGCATCCACATTAATGTAGAAGTGTTTAGAAACATATTCTATTCTTATTTACATTTAAAAGTGACTCCAAAATAACACAATACATTATTTACCATACATTTCTATTGGGCACAAAATAATCTGAAACACAACAAGAACAAATAGCAAATGCATCCAACTAATTTATGTAGTCAACGTGTGCTATGAATATGGGACTAAATACTTAACTTTTTACTACTTTAATACCCATATAAGTGAATTTGTCCCAATACTTTTGGTCTCCTAAAATCAGTCGACCGTGTACAAAAGGTGCTGTAATTTCTAAACAGTTCACCTGATATGGATGAAAATACCCTCAAATTAAAGCTGACAGCCTGCACTTTAACCTCGACGTTAGCCAATCATTTCACATCAAAAGTGCTGGAGTACAGAGCCAAAACAACTAAATATGTGTCACTGTCCCAATACTTTTGGAGCTCACTGTCCAGTGTTGTTGTCACTGTCCCAATACTTTTGGAGCTCACTGTCCAGTGTCAAATCAAATCAAATCAAATCAAATTTTATTAGTCACATACACATGGTTAGCAGATGTTAATGCGAGTGTAGCGAAATGCTTGTGCTTCTAGTTCCGACAATGCAGTAATAACCAACAAGTAATCTAACCTAACAATTCCACAACTACTACCTTACACACACACACAAGTGTAAAGGGATAAAGAATATGTACATAAAGATATATGAATGAGTGGTGGTACAGAACGGCATGGCAGATGCAGTAGATGGTATAGAGTACGGTATATACATATGAGATGAGTACTGTAGGGTATGTAAACATAAAGTGGCATAGTTTAAAGTGGCTAGTGGTACATGTATTACATAAAGATGGCAAGATGCAGTAGATGATATAGAGTACAGTATATACATATGAGATGGGTAATGTAGGGTATGTAAACATTATATTAAGTGGCATTGTTTAAAGTGGCTAGTGGTACATTTTTACATAATTTCCATCAATTCCCATTTTTAAAGTGGCTGGAGTTGAGTCAGTATGTTGGCAGCGGCCGCTAAGTGTTAGTGGTGGCTGTTTAACAGTCTGATGGCCTTGAGATAGAAGCTGTTTTTCAGTCTCTCGGTCCCTGCTTTGATGCACCTGTACTGACCTCGCCTTCTGGATGATAGCGGGGTGAACAGGCAGTGGCTTGGGTGGTTGTTGTCCTTGATGATCTTTATGGCCTTCCTGTGACATCGGGTGGTGTAGGTGTCCTGGAGGGCAGGTAGTTTGCCCCCGGTGATGCGTTCTGCAGACCTCACTACCCTCTGGAGAGCCTTACGGTTGTGGGCGGAGCAGTTGCCGTACCAGGCGGTGATACAGCCCGACAGGATGCTCTCGATTGTGCATCTGTAGAAGTTTGTGAGTGCTTTTGGTGACAAGCCGAATTTCTTCAGCCTCCTGAGGTTGAAGAGGCGCTGCTGCGCCTTCTTCACAACGCTGTCTGTGTGGGTGGACCAATTCAGTTTGTCCGTGATGTGTACACCGAGGAACTTAAAACTTTCCACCTTCTCCACTACTGACCCGTCGATGTGGATAGGGGGGTGCTCCCTCTGCTGTTTCCTGAAGTCCACAATCATCTCCTTTGTTTTGTTGACGTTGAGTGTGAGGTTATTTTCCTGACACCACACTCCGAGGGCCCTCACCTCCTCCCTGTAGGCCGTCTCGTCGTTGTTGGTAATCAAGCCTACCACTGTAGTGTCATCCGCAAACTTGATGATTGAGTTGGAGGCGTGCATGGCCACGCAGTCGTGGGTGAACAGGGAGTACAGGAGAGGGCTCAGAACGCACCCTTGTGGGGCCCCAGTGTTGAGGATCAGCGGGGTGGAGATGTTGTTACCTACCCTCACCACCTGGGGGCTGCCCGTCAGGAAGTCCAGGACCCAGTTGCACAGGGCGGGGTCGAGACCCAGGGTCTCGAGCTTGATGACGAGTTTGGAGGGTACTATGGTGTTAAATGCTGAGCTGTAATCGATGAACAGCATTCTCACATGGGTATTCCTCTTGTCCAGATGGGTTAGGGCAGTGTGCAGTGTGGTTGCGATTGCGTCGTCTGTGGACCTATTGGGTCGGTAAGCAAATTGGAGTGGGTCTAGGGTGTCCGGTAGGGTGGAGGTGATATGGTCCTTGACTAGTCTCTCAAAGCACTTCATGATGACGGAAGTGAGTGCTACGGGGCGGTAGTCGTTTAGCTCAGTTACCTTAGCTTTCTTGGGAACAGGAACAATGGTGGCCCTCTTGAAGCATGTGGGAACAGCAGACTGGGATAAGGATTGATTGAATATGTCCGTAAACACACCAGCCAGCTGGTCTGCGCATGCTCTGAGGACGCGGCTGGGAATGCCGTCTGGGCCTGCAGCCTTGCGAGGGTTAACACGTTTAAATGTTTTACTCACCTCGGCTGCAGTGAAGGAGAGCCCGCAGGTTTTGGTAGGGGGCCGTGTCAGTGGCACTGTATTGTCCTCAAAGCGGGCAAAAAAGTTGTTTAGCCTGTCTGGGAGCAAGACATCCTGGTCCGCGACGGGGCTGGTTTTCTTTTTGTAATCCGTGATTGACTGTAGACCCTGCCACATACCTCTTGTGTCTGAGCTGTTGAATTGCGACTCGATTTTGTCTCTGTACTGGGACTTAGCCTGTTTGATTGCCTTGCGGAGAGAATAGCTACACTGTTTGTATTCGGTCATGCTTCCGGTCACCTTGCCCTGGTTAAAAGCAGTGGTTCGCGCTTTCAGTTTCACGCGAATGCTGCCGTCAATCCACGGTTTCTGGTTTGGGAATGTTTTAATCGTTGCTGTGGGTACGACATCGTCAATGCACTTTCTAATGAACTCGCTCACCGAATCAGCATATTGTTGTTGTTGTTGTCACTGTCCCAATACTTTTGGAGCTCACTGTCCAGTGTTGTTGTCACTGTCCCAATACTTTTGGAGCTCACTGTCCAGTGTTGTTGTCACTGTCCCAATACTTTTGGAGCTCACTGTCCAGTGTTGTTGTCACTGTCCCAATACTTTTGTAGCTCACTGTCCAGTGTTGTTGTCACTGTCCCAATACTTTTGTAGCTCACTGTCCAGTGTTCTTGTCACTGTCCCAATACTTTTGGAGCTCACTGTCCAGTGTTGTTGTCACTGTCCCAATACTTTTGGAGCTCACTGTCCAGTGTTGTTGTCACTGTCCCAATACTTTTGGAGCTCACTGTCCAGTGTTCTTGTCACTGTCCCAATACTTTTGGAGCTCACTGTCCAGTGTTGTTGTCACTGTCCCAATACTTTTGTAGCTCACTGTCCAGTGTTGTTGTCACTGTCCCAATACTTTTGGAGCTCACTGTCCAGTGTTGTTGTCACTGTCCCAATACTTTTGGAGCTCACTGTCCAGTGTTCTTGTCACTGTCCCAATACTTTTGGAGCTCACTGTCCAGTGTTCTTGTCACTGTCCCAATACTTTTGGAGCTCACTGTCCAGTGTTCTTGTCACTGTCCCAATACTTTTGGAGCTCACTGTCCAGTGTTCTTGTCACTGTCCAGTGTTCTTGTCATTGTTCCATTTATCGTTCAGTTTTTAGTCTTCTGTTTGTACTATAGATATGCCTGTTTCAACTGTGTTGCGCTCACGTAATACATCTCCAATTAGTCAGCGGGTTAATAACAGGAAAAGATCTGACTCAATCCCTTTGTCTTATTCCAAACCCTTTTCTCTTTGCTCTAGATGACCAACAATAGCCAGTTGTCACCATGATGCCATTATATCAACTATTCACGCTGAGGGAAAGGTGAACTGTTCCCACTCATCTAAACACAGACTCAAATGGCACCCTATTCCCTGTATAGTGCACTACTTTTGTTCACTAAGATGGTCAAAAGTAGTGCACTAAATAGGGAATAGGGTGCCATTTGAAACAGAGCCATAGTGTTCCACAGGCATTATCCCTCTCGCTATGGCTTATAGACGATACAGCAAGTTTTGTTATTTTGTTTAAGTGTTAACTCACTTCTACATGCTTGAACAATTTGAGAGCTTTGTATTTAATGTTTAGAGCCCCTGTGAATCCATGAAACTCATGTATGAAGTCAGCACATACTTTAAAATGGTTGCACCCTTATATTTTCAGTCGTGAAGAGGCCTGACAACGCTTCCTCTCTCCTCAGGACGCTGAAAAGATTTGGTTTTGGCCCTCAGATCCTCAAAATGTTCTACAGCTGCACCATTGAGAGGATCGTGACTGGCTGCATCACCTCTTGGTTTGGCAGTTATGAACTTAGCACATACTTTAAAACATTGTTGTTATTGCTTACAAGGGAGTCAAATAACATTAAGCCTGATCAATCAATTAGAAAACCTTAGCAACGGGCCTACGACCAAATATGGTCATGTCATGTATCCTTCTGTACATAATAAAATAAATGGGTCTACCGTTCTCAAATTAGGACCAACAAAAAATACATGAACCCTTTAATAGATGAAGAAGAAGCAACTTCTCTTAATGATTTAAGTCCTGCTGTTTAGTCACGTTAACTGTGCAACATTAAGTCGAAAAAGAATGATGAAAATAAATGACATGAACAAGATGAAATTCTATCAGAACCTCAGCTTAGCCCTGACTCTGCTTAACCTAAAGTCAACAGCAAACATTGATATAATGACACAACAGACTGATGTAATAGTAAAAAGGTACAGTTCACTTTATTATCTAATAATCGTTAAGATACAGAAGCTCTCTGTTGTCCCATTGCAGTGCTGTTTGGTTCACTCTGACCCTTTGGTCCCTAGAAGACAAACAGTGAAATACAAGGTTACCAGTGACAAACACATCCTTACCAAAGGATTGTGACCGCAGACAGAGCCGCCACCGGCAATTAACACATGACCTTCTGACCTCTGAACTCTTCACCCAATGACGAGCCGCCCCAAGCCTGCCTGCTGATCAGTTAATTGGTAATTGCTTTTTGTTAGCCTCTCAGGGCGCAGTGAGAAAGAGGCGCCTGCCCTCAGTTACCCTAACATGTTTTAGATTTTTTTTAAAACATTAAAAAATATATATATATATCTCATAGAAACACATCAAACCCAAGTAATTATTTTATTGTTTGGTCTGATGTTCTGAACATTTTGCTCAATATATGTCTGATGTTCCAAACATATTGCTCAATATATGTCTGATGTTCTGAACATATTGCTCAATATATGTCTGATGTTCTGAACATATTGATCAATATATGTCTGATGTTCTGAACATATTGATCAATATATGTCTGATGTTCTGAACATATTGATCACTATATGTCTGATGTTCTGAACATATTGCTCAATATATGTCTGATGTTCTGAACATATTGCTCAATATATGTCTGATGTTCTAAACATATTGCTCAATATATGTCTGATGTTCTAAACATATTGCTCAATATATGTCTGATGTTCTGAACATATTGCTCAATATATGTCTGATGTTCTGAACATATTGCTCAATATATGTCTGATGTTCCCAACATATTGCTTAATAAATGTCTGATGTTCTGAACATATTGCTCAATATATGTCTGATGTTCTGAACATATTGCTCAATATATGTCTGATGTTCTGAACATATTGCTCAATATATGTCTGATGTTCTGAACATATTGCTCAATATATGTCTGATGTTCTGAACATATTGCTCAATATATGTCTGATGTTCTGAACATATTGCTCAATATATGTCTGCTGTTTCCAACATATTACTTAATATATGTCAGCTGCAGAGAGACAAGAGATCATTTAAAAACAAGATGGAGAACAAGATATAGGATGAAAAATACTGGAGTTTAGTTGCATGTACAGCCGACTAGCGCTTGCTAAAGGTATTTAGCAAAAGAAATGGAGTCAAAGTATCAATTTAAGTCAGATTTGACTCAGTTGATAGAGCATGGCATTAGCAACGTCAAGGATCACAGGTTCAATTTGAATGTAAATGAAAACCAGGAAAAATGTAATTTGGCAAACACACTGTGTAAACATGTCATATTTCTCCCAGGTAGGTCTGACGGCTACATCCAGTCTGCTCTCCAGGGGAAAGATACAGGAGAAAGGAAGGCTCGTCTGCTCTCCAGGGGAAAGATACAGGAGAAAGGAAGGCTCGTCTGCTCTCCAGGGGATAGATACAGGAGAAGGGAAGGCTCGTCTGCTCTCCAGGGGAAAGATACAGGAGAAAGGAAGGCTCGTCTGCTCTCCAGGGGATAGATACAGGAGAAAGGAAGGCTCGTCTGCTCTCCAGGGGATAGATACAGGAGAAAGGAAGGCTCGTCTGCTCTCCAGGGGATAGATACAGGAGAAGGGAAGCCTCGTCTGCTCTCCAGGGGAAAGATACAGGAGAAAGGAAGGCTCGTCTGCTCTCCAGGGGATAGATACAGGAGAAGGGAAGGCTCGTCTGCTCTCCAGGGGATAGATACAGGAGAACGGAAGGCTCGTCTGCTCTCCAGGGGATAGATACAGGAGAAAGGAAGGCTCGTCTGCTCTCCAGGGGATAGATACAGGAGAAAGGAAGGCTCGTCTGCTCTCCAGGGGAAAGATACAGGAGAAAGGAAGGCTCGTCTGCTCTCCAGGGGATAGATACAGGAGAAAGGAAGGCTCGTCTGCTCTCCAGGGGATAGATACAGGAGAAAGGAAGGCTCGTCTGCTCTCCAGGGGATAGATACAGGAGAAAGGAAGGCTCGTCTGCTCTCCAGGGGATAGATACAGGAGAAAGGAAGGCTCGTCTGCTCTCCAGGGGATAGATACAGGAGAAAGGAAGGCTCGTCTGCTCTCCAGGGGATAGATACAGGAGAAAGGAAGGCTCGTCTGCTCTCCAGGGGATAGATACAGGAGAAAGGAAGGCTCGTCTGCTCTCCAGGGGATAGATACAGGAGAAGGAAGGCTCGTCTGCTCTCCAGGGGAAAGATACAGGAGAAAGGAAGGCTCACGGGTCGAGTGAGGGAGTCTAGCAGCTTCTTAAACTAATAGGCTGTTGGAGTAGACAGCACGGGTGGCGTTGGTCTGGAGAAAAGACAAAAGGCAGTAAGGTAGATGTTTTATTTACATTAGTTACTCCTCCAGTGTTGCGTAATCTTTTGGCACAAATTGATGAAATTTGTTCTCACCTCCAGAGTGTTCCAACCTGGTACCACACCTTGCCGTTAGCCTCCTTGGGGTCAGCCAGGTAAGAAGAGGAAGCGTTCAGACCAGCAGCCTCCAGGTTAGCTCTGTTGAGACTCACCTGTACCAGGCTCCGCCCACACACTAGCTCTGGGGCCGTGATAGGTTGCCCTTTAACGTGGACAGAAGGGGAGTGGAGAGAAAAGTTGAAAGAGGGAAAGATAAAAAGATGGAGAGAAGGTTTCTATCAGCCAATGTTACTCTCAGCCAAGGTGAGCATGCCTACTGTCAAACACACACAGGAAGTTCTGCTCCCACACCAGCTCTGGAGCTCAGTGATGGAGTCATCAGGTAAAACACACACACAGGAAGTTCCGCTCCCACACCAGCAGGTAAAAACACACACAGGAAACACCAGCTCTGGAGCTCAGTGATGAAGTCAGCAGGTAAAACACACACAGGAAACACCAGCTCTGGAGCTCAGTGATGAAGTCAGCAGGTAAAAACACACATAGGAAACACCAGCTCTGGAGCTCAGTGATGAAGTCAGCAGGTAAAAACACACACAGGAAACACCAGCTCTGGAGCTCAGTGATGAAGTCAGCAGGTTAAAACACACAGGAAACACCAGCTCTGGAGCTCAGTGATGAAGTCAGCAGGTTAAAACACACATAGGAAACACCAACTCTGGAGCTCAGTGATGAAGTCAGCAGGTAAAAACACACATAGGAAACACCAGCTCTGGAGCTCAGTGATGAAGTCAGCAGGTAAAAACACACACAGGAAACACCAGCTCTGGAGCTCAGTGATGAAGTCAGCAGGTTAAAACACACAGGAAACACCAGCTCTGGAGCTCAGTGATGAAGTCAGCAGGAACCTCTTTGGGCTGCAGGGGCAGTATTGAGTGGCCTGGATAAAAGGTGCCCATTTCAAACGGCCTCGTACTCAATTCTTGCTCGTACAATATGCATATTATTATTACTATTGGATAGAAAACACTCTCTAGTTTCTAAAACCGTTTGAATTATATCTGTGAGTAAAACAGAACTCATTTTGCAGCAAACTTCCTGACAGGAAGTGGAAAATCTGAAATCGATGCTCTGTTCTAGGGCCTGCCTATAAATGTGCTTGATATATATTAGTATACATGCACTTCATATGCCTTCCACTAGATGTCAACAGGCAGTGAGAGAAGAAATGGAGTGTATAACATGATCTGAGGTCGAATAAAAGCTCTTGGCATGACGTGACCCCAATTTCCTGTTTTCTGGAACGCGCGAGAAGGGACCTGGTATTGCCTTCTGTAAAGCTGTCGTTATAGACGACTAATATCTCCG
This sequence comes from Salvelinus namaycush, assembly GCF_016432855.1. NCBI lineage: Eukaryota > Metazoa > Chordata > Actinopteri > Salmoniformes > Salmonidae > Salvelinus > Salvelinus namaycush. The sequence continues at coordinate 27,629 of NW_024061590.1, forward strand.
GCTTTGATTTTATTTGATATAGTTTTATTAGATTATTGAAATTTTTTCGGGACGTTAGGCGTGTTGCTTTGTCTGCGTTTGTTCACGAAGGAGAGCTTCGCGCCACTTTGCTAGCTTTCCGTGCTAATTGACTGGAGAAGAGGACATTCTAAAACCAAACAACGATTGTTCTGGACAAAGGACCCCTTGTACAACATTCTGATGGAAGATCATCAAAAGTAGGACCCATTTTATGATGCTATTTCATATATCTGTCGAACATGTGAACTAGTAGTTTGCGCCCAGATTTTGGGCACTCTCTCGCTATAACTAAGCTGGATGTCGTAATGAAGTTATTTTTAGAATTCTAACACGGCGATTGCATTAAGAACTAGTGTATCTATCATTTCCTATACAACATGTATTTTTTAGTAACGTTTATGAATAGTTATTTGGTCAGAATAGTTGAGTGTCATAAAAATATCCGCACATTCTGGGAAAAATTTCCTATACAACATGTATTTTTAAGTAACGTTTATGAATAGTTATTTGGTCAGAATAGTTGAGTGTCATAAAAATATCCGCACATTCTGGGAAAAAGATGCTACGTTAGCACAATGTATAACCACTGATTTCAGCTCTAAATATGCACATTTTCGAACAAAACATAAGTGTTTGTATAACCTGATGTTATAGGACTGTCATCTGATGAAGCTTATCATGGTTAGTCAAAAATTATATATATTTTTCTGGTTTGTTACGATCGCTAACTTTTGCTGCTGGTAAATGGCTTGTGTTTCTGGCTATTGTGGTAAGCTAATATAATGCTATATTGTGTTTTCGCTGTAAAACACTTAAGAAATCGGAAATATTGGCTGGAATCACAAGATGCTTGTCTTTCATTTGCTGTACACCATGTATTTTTCAGAAATGTTTTATGTTGAGTATTTAGGTATTTCACGTTGGTGTCTGTAATTACTCTGGCTGCTTCAGTCCTATTTGTGACGGTAGCTGTGATGGTAGCTGCAATGTAAAACTGATTTATACCTCAAATATGCACATTTTTCGAACAAAACATAGATTTATTGTATAACATGTTATAAGACTGTCATCTGATGAAGTTGTTTCTTGCTTAGTTTGGTTGGTTCTTGGTTAGTTAGGTTGGTTTTGTGCATGCTACCTGTGCTGTGAAAAATGTCTGTCCTTTTTTGTATTTGGTGGTGAGCTAACATAAATATACGTGGTGTTTTCGCTGTAAAACATTTAAAAAATCGGACATGTTGGCTGGATTCACAAGATGTTTATCTTTCATTTGCTGTATTGGACTTGTTAATGTGTGAAAGTCAAATATTTCAAAAAAATGTTTTTTGAATTTCGCGCCCTGCACTTGAGCTGGCTGTTGTCATAAGTGTACCGACATCGGGCTTGCAGCCCAAAGAAGTTAAAACACACAGGAAACACCAGCTCTGGAGCTCAGTGATGAAGTCATCAGGTAAAACACACACAGGAAACACCAGCTCTGGAGCTCAGTGATGAAGTCAGCAGGTAAAACACACACAGGAAACACCAGCTCTGGAGTTTAGTGATGAAGTCAGCAGGTGAAACACACACAGGAAACACCAGCTCTGGAGCTCAGTGATGAAGTCAGCAGGTGAAACACACACAGGAAACACCAGCTCTGGAGCTCAGTGATGAAGTCAGCAGGTTAAAACACACACAGGAAACACCAGCTCTGGAGCTCAGTGATGAAGTCAGCAGGTTAAAACACACAGGAAACACCAGCTCTGGAGCTCAGTGATGAAGTCAGCAGGTGAAACACACACAGGAAACACCAGCTCTGGAGCTCAGTGATGAAGTCAGCAGGTTAAAACACACATAGGAAACACCAGCTCTGGAGCTCAGTGATGAAGTCAGCAGGTTAAAACACACACAGGAAACACCAGCTCTGGAGCTCAGTGATGAAGTCAGCAGGTTAAAACACACAGGAAACACCAGCTCTGGAGCTCAGTGATGAAGTCAGCAGGTAAAACACATCAACAGAAAAAAAGTTTCATAAAATATACAAAGTTACATCAGCAGCTTAAAGTGAAACTGAGAGCATTTGAACTATTTAGCAGATATGAAACAAACAGACATTCATAATATCAGTGAAAAATATCAAATTCACAGTTCATGCTACAAAAACAACTTCATGACAGGTTTTTAAAATAGGTTATATTTGACTCCAAATTCCATGATGTTGTCAGAATAGATGGATGCAGTTCAATGAGGTTAATATAATTCACCAATAACTGTATTGATATGACCCCTCTATGGAAAGATGAGACTCTCACCAAAACCATGGTGTTCTCTGTTTTGCTCTGCGACCCTCACAAGTCTGAAGTCTGTACAGCTGATCTGTTACCTACTTTCAGCATCTGAAGTCGATCTGCCGACTTCTATCAGCATCTGAAGTCGGTACATCTGCCAACATCTGTCTGTAGCGTCTGAACAGTTTGGACTACACACTAATAACCTATCCGTGGAAAGGTGAGTCTCTCATGAACATGTACATGTTGGTTGTTTTGCTCTAGGACACCCACAAGCCTAACAAGACTCGTATGAAGGTCCTGGTACCAGTTTTTAAAACATTATTGAAGCATATACGGAGCTAGTTTAGTGCGAAAAACAAGGGGTCAAATACATATATATATAAAACAAATACAATAAAACGTTTCCAGATCTTTCTTATATCTCTCCGATATGGGACAGACACTTCAGAACAAACTTCCTTTAGATTTTTTGGGGGACTATCTGTGAATCTGATAGTCAATGCGTTTGTATGGGCTAATAGCATTAAGACCAAATTCAAATAATTTTTGTATATACACTATTGGTTAAAAGTTTTAGAACACCTATTCATTCAAGGTGTTTTTCTTTATTTTTTACTATTTTCTACATTGTAGAATGACATCAAAGTTATGAAAGAAAACATGGAATCATGTAGTAAACAAAAAAGTGTTAAACAAATCAAAATATATTATATATTTGAGATTCTTCAAAATGCCACCCTTTGCATTGATGACAGCTATGCACACTCTTGGAATTCTCTTAACCAGCTTCACCTGGAATGCTTTTCCAACAGTCTTGAAGGAGTTGCCACATATGCTGAGCACTTGTTGGCTGCTTTTCCTTCACTCTGCGGTCCGACTCAAACCATCTCTATTTGGTTGAGGTCGGGTGATTGTGGAGGCCAGGTCATCTGATGCAGCACTCCGTCACTTTCCTTCTTGGTAAAATAGCCCTTACACAGCCTGGAGGGTGTTGGGTCCTTGTCCTGTTGAAAAACAAAAGATAGTCCCACTAAGCACAAACCAGATGGGATGGCGTCTCGCTGCAGAATGCTGTGGTAGTCATGCTGGTTAAGTGTGCCTTGAATTCTAAATAAATCACAGAGAGTGTCACCAGCAAAGCCCCCCCACACCATAACATCTCCTCCTCCATGCTTCACAGTGGGAAATACACATGCGGAGATCATCCGTTCACCCACACCGTGTCTCACAAAGAACCAAAAATCTCCAATTTGGACTCCAGGCCAAAATTTCCACCAGTCTAATGTCCATTGTTCGCGTTTCTTGGCCCAAGAAAGTCTCTTCTTCTTATTGGTGTCCTTTGCCAAAGCACAGCCCCCACACCACTAGAGGGATAACTTCAACCACCAACTTACCATCCTGAGACAAGGCCGAGTATAGCCCACAAAGATCTCCACCACAGCACAAACCAAGGGGGGGCGCCAACCCAGACAGGAAGATCACGTCAGTAACTCAACCCACTCAAGTGACGCACCCCTCCTAGGGGGGTGCGTCACTTGAGTGGGTTGAGTTACTGTCCTTTAGTAGTGGTTTATTTGCAGCAATTGGACTATGAAGGCCTGATTCACACAGTCTACTCTGAACAGTTGATGTTGAGATGTGTCTGTTACTTGAACTGTGTGAAGCATTTATTTGGGCTTGTCACATTCTGACCTTAGTTCCTTTTTTATGTCTTTGTGTTAGGTTGGTCAGGGTGTGAGTTGGGGTGGGTAGTCTATGTTCTTTTTTCTATGTTGTTATATTTCTATGTGTTTGGCCTAGTATGGTTCTCAATCAGAGGCAGGAGTCGTTCGTTGTCTCTGATTGAGAATCATACTTAGGTAGCCTGTTTTCCCCATTTTGGTTGTGGGTGTTTATTTTCTGTCTAGTATCTGTTCACCTTGCAGAACTGTTTCGTTTTCTCCTCGTTGTTATTTTGTGTAGTGTTCAGTTTGCAATTAAAATTATGACGAACACTTACCACGCTGCATTTTGGTCCTCCTCTCCTTCCACCAACGGGAAGCGTTTACAGGGCTGCAATTTCTGAGGCTGGTAACTCTAAAGAACTTTTCCGCTACAGCAGAGGTAACTCTGGGTCTTCAATTCCTGTGGTGGTCCTCATGAGAGCCAGTTTCATCCTAGAGCTTGATGGTTTTTGCGACTGCACTTGAAGAAACTTTCAAAGTTCTTTACATTTTTCGTAATGACTGACCCTCATGTCTTAAAGTAATGATGGACTGTCATTTCTCTTTGCTCATTTGATCTATTCTTGCCCTAATATGGACTTACTATTTTACCAAATAGGTCTATCTTCTGTATACCCCTCCCCTACCTTGTCACAACACAACTTATTGGCTCAAATGTATTAAGGAGGAAATAAATTCCACAAATTAACTTTTAAGAAGGCACACCTGTTAATTGAAATGTATTCCAGGTGACTACCTCATGAAGTTGGTTGAGAGAATGCCAAGAGTGTGCAAAGCTGTCATCAAGGCAAAGGGTGGCTATTTAAAGAATCTCAAATATAACATATATTTAGATTTTGTTTAAAAAAATTGGTTAC